>NC_134455.1:43703698-43743698 GCF_047948215.1 Lycorma delicatula | reverse complement strand
TATTCAGAGTCACCAAGGAGTACGGCGCCGTCGACCCGGAGGAAGACGGACGTCGATTGGTTTTGATCTAATAAAAGCGTCCCTTCCATTTCTGGTCGGGACTCTGTTTGCATGTATTAGCTCTAGAATTACCACAGTTATCCAAGTAATGGATTGTACGATCCAAGGAACCATAACTGATTTAATGAGCCTTTTGCGGTTTCACCTTAGTTCGGCTTGTACTGAGACTTGCATGGCTTAATCTTTGAGACAAGCATATGACTACTGGCAGGATCAACCAGGGAGCTAAACAAAAGCTTCCCGCTGCCGGAACGGCGAACGAACGGCGGACTGAGTCCGCCGACGAACGCCGCCCGGCCGGCCGGCCGGAGGGCACGCCAAAGCGACCCGGCGGCCGGTAGTCCGCAAAACATTATCGGGCTAGCCGTACGGCGTAGCGACCGAACCGCAGATAGATAGTCTATCATCAAAAGAGAACAACGGTCGATAGTTTCCTTTCTTAATTCCACACGCACGTCAGGACGGCCGAACAGGCCGCCCGTCTAACGTTGACCGCGCTTCATGCGCGCGGATAACCGTTTAAATAAGACCGGCGCTCCTTCTGAGAGGATGCACGGCCGAAAGCGCAAAATGGTCGTAATCGCCGCGGAAAAAAGAGGGTGCAGAGAAATTCAGCGGAGAGACCGGAGGAAGGAAAACGGTACACCTCGCAAGGCGGGGGACCGACCTTAACTCCGGCAAACTAAATAACCGGCCCGAAGAGCCGGCGTCACAAGCGTTATCCCGCCAGAGCAACCGCGTGAAATACGCCTCAAGCCGCGGGAAACTGGCATACTGGACTGCAAGACTGCAGCTTTTCGCACTCAAGTCTCCGAGCAATGAGGGCCGCGGATTGCCTGACATGTGACTACGCCAACCCATTTAGGGGGCAAGCATACCGCAAAAACCAAGCCGATGCCGGCCCTTCGTGGAAGGGTACGGCCGGCCGAAAGCAGTAGCTCGCCGCGCCCGTAAACAATCCTACGGAACAACGCGACGGCCAAAGTCTGAAGGCTCGCATAGGTACAGCGGCCGAAAGCAAGCAATGCGGATACAACACCGAATTGTAGCTCTCGAGGCGGCGAATGTGAAAAGAATTTTCACCCTAAGCTGAGCACGACAGATCAGCGGGCGTTGCGAAGAACGCAGGTCCTCCAACATCAAGACCTTTACACAGGCAGACGACCAGATAGGGCGAATCGCAAAACGAATCACAGGGCGAGCCTGCCGCAAAAACCAGACCTATACCGGCCGAAAGAAGCGGCTCGCCAAATCCACGAACGGCCGAGGCCGGAAGGCTCGCACCAGTACAGCAGCCGAAAGCCGATATAACACCAGCTCTCGAGGCCGCGAATGTGAAATATTTCACCCGATGCAGAGTAAAACCGACCGCAGTCCGAACAGCGGGACTGTAACTGTGACCGCAGACACGCACGGTGAGCCTGCCGCAAAAACCAGACCGATACCGGCCCTTCCAGGAAGGGTACAGCCGGCCGAAAGAAGCGGCTCGCCGGGTGCGCAACTGCGGGCGACGCCCGAACTGGCGAAAAGCAAATGAAAGCCGCGATGTCGAGAAAAGATCCACAGGGCGGCCGAAAGAAGCGGCTCGCAGAGTCCGTAAACGGTCCCGCAGAAATACGCTACGGCCGACGCCGGAGGGCTCGCACCGGTACAGCAGCCGAAAGCAGAGCCGATATAACACCGAACTTTTAGCTCTCGAGGCCGCGAGTGTGAAATATTTCACCCGATGCAGAGTTCAACCGAACGCCAGTGAAGCGCACACACCGCAGGTATCCGAATATCGGACTAACACTGTGGCCAACGCGAAGGCATGCCAATTGAAAACCAGGCTCGCCTATGCGCGAAAGCAGACTGCTCGCATCGGTACAGCAGCCGAAAGCAACAAACGGATAAAACACCGAATATAGCTCTCAAGGCGCGAGTGCGAAAGACTTCGCCCGATGAAGAGCACAACTAAATCCATCAAGCAATCTGAACATCGCAAACTGATCCAGTGGGCAAGCCTACCGCAAAAACCAAACCGATACTGGCCCCTTCTACGAAGGGATACAGCCGGCCGAAAGCAGCGGCTCGCCGCACCCACAGACAGCAAAACAGAAAAGCGCAAATGGACGCCGGAGGTCTTTCACCGGTACAGCACCGAAAGCAATGACGATAGAACACCGAACAATGATCTCAAGGCGCGAATGTGAAAACTTTCACCCGATGGATGACCTAGCCGGCCTGTGTAGCGTAAACCGCAGAGAGCTCGACAGCTTCCCCGTACACAGCAATGAAACCGAATAGCAGCCAATAACTGTGGCGAACACAAGAATTACTGGTCAGCAAGCGGTTCGTCTGCCGGACGGGCGCAATAACAAAGCAATCCGTGATCTAGGCGGCAGCTGGCAAAAAAAAAACGAGCGGAATAGCGACCGAGTCGGGTTAGGGAGAGCAACGCTCTACTACGAATGGAAGCAAAAACAACCACCCCGACAAGGCGAAAAACACCGCTTACCGTCTAAAAAGCTCTGCTACAGCCTGTTAATCGACAAACGCGCTACGAGCAACAAAGCGGGACGTCGACTTAGCACTCCGGGAAACGATGCAAGATAGCCTAAATGTGTCTAAAGGCGGCCTCAAAGGACGACGGCGAAGCGAGTTAAGAAGCAGGTCACTTAAACCACGCCCAAATGAAAATACATTTCGTATAATCACCCCGACGACCCGTTCAATACCAGAGAGGACCACAATGCACGCGCTACGCGCACGACGACAACTTACTTTCGGCTACCGAGCATAAAGGGCGAATGCTAAGGACGACCGCAACTGAGCTCGAACAAATGCACAAAAGCCGAGGCCGGAGAACATTTGCCAGCTGAACCAGCGAAAAACCCGCCGAGCGGCCGAATAACCAGCAAAGACCAGCATAAACAGCCGCCGCGAACGAGAGAAGTAGGCAAGGAAGACGCACCGGACGCCCGGTGAAACAGAAACGCAAGATAACTGAACGCCGTGTAGCGAAGGCACGTCGGGGGGGGCCCCAAGCCAAGACCATATCCCCTTATAATACTCTCAAAATTGACTCCGAGTGGGTCACACATCGGTACGAAATGTACTAAAAGTTAAAGCTGAAAAGGATATATGCGACGAATGAATGCGAAAACATTCTCGAATAGAGAGGGAACCCGTCCCCTATCGACTTAGAAAAATTTCTGTCAAAAAAAGAAAAATAAAAGAAACGTGCATGCCCAACGGCGACAGAGTCCGAGAAAATGTTCTCAAGCCGGACAATGACAAATTCTCCGCAGTAAAAGACTACGACATCCCGCCTAAAATGTGCATGCCCAACAAAAAAAAAAAGTTAAATATCCGTGCATGCCCAACGGCGACAGAGTCCGAGAAAATGTTCTCAAGCCGGACAATGACAAATTCTCCGCAGTAAAAGACTACGACATCCCGCCTAAAATGTGCATGCCCAACAAAAAAAAAAAGTTAAATATCCGTGCATGCCCAACGGCGACAGAGTCCGAGAAAATGTTCTCAAGCCGGACAATGACAAATTCTCCGCAGTAAAAGACTACGACATCCCGCCTAAAATGTGCATGCCCAACAAAAAAAAAAGTTAAATATCCGTGCATGCCCAACGGCGACAGAGTCCGAGAAAATGTTCTCAAGCCGGACAATGACAAATTCTCCGCAGTAAAAGACTACGACATCCCGCCTAAAATGTGCATGCCCAACAAAAAAAAAAAGTTAAATATCCGTGCATGCCCAACGGCGACAGAGTCCGAGAAAATGTTCTCAAGCCGGACAATGACAAATTCTCCGCAGTAAAAGACTACGACATCCCGCCTAAAATGTGCATGCCCAACAAAAAAAAAAAGTTAAATATCCGTGCATGCCCAACGGCGACAGAGTCCGAGAAAATGTTCTCAAGCCGGACAATGACAAATTCTCCGCAGTAAAAGACTACGACATCCCGCCTAAAATGTGCATGCCCAACAAAAAAAAAAACTTAAATATCCGTGCATGCCCAACGGCGACAGAGTCCGAGAAAATGTTCTCAAGCCGGACAATGACAAATTCTCCGCAGTAAAAGACTACGACATCCCGCCTAAAATGTGCATGCCCAACAAAAAAAAAAAGTTAAATATCCGTGCATGCCCAACGGCGACAGAGTCCGAGAAAATGTTCTCAAGCCGGACAATGACAAATTCTCCGCAGTAAAAGACTACGACATCCCGCCTAAAATGTGCATGCCCAACAAAAAAAAAAACTTAAATATCCGTGCATGCCCAACGGCGACAGAGTCCGAGAAAATGTTCTCAAGCCGGACAATGACAAATTCTCCGCAGTAAAAGACTACGACATCCCGCCTAAAACGTGCATGCCCAACAAAAAAAAAAAGTTAAATATCCGTGCATGCCCGACGGCGACAGAGTCCGAGAAAATGTTTTCAAGCCGGACAATGACAAATTCTCCGCAGTAAAAGACAACGACATCCCGCCTAAACCGTGCATGCCCGACAAAAAAAAAGTTAAATATCCGTGCATGCCCGACGGCGACAGAGTCCGAGAAAATGTTTTCAAGCCGGACAATGACAAATTCTCCGCAGTAAAAGACAACGACATCCCGCCTAAACCGTGCATGCCCGGCAAAAAAAAAGTTAAATATCCGTGCATGCCCGACGGCGACAGAGTCCGAGAAAATGTTTTCAAGCCGGACAATGACAAATTCTCCGCAGTAAAAGACAACGACATCCCGCCTAAACCGTGCATGCCCAACAAAAAAAAAGTTAAATATCCGTGCATGCCCGACGGCGACAGAGTCCGAGAAAATGTTTTCAAGCCGGACAATGACAATTCTCCGCAGTAAAAGACTACGACACCACCGAACAATCTGTGCATGCCCAACAACAAAAAAATCGCTATATCTCAGCCGGGATCGAAGCTATTCGACCGGGACCGACGCCATTCGGACCGTCCGGCCCCCCCGGTGATGCCTATGCCCTCTGGACCGGGGTATCTTTTTCGGAAGACCGAAAATTCGGCCGAACCGTAAAATTCACCTAATCGTCTATATGTCAGCCGGGATCGAAGCTATTCGACCGGGACCGACGCCATTCGGACCGTCCGGCCCCCCCGGTGATGCCTATTCCCTCTGGACCGGGGTATCTTTTTCGGAAGACCGAAAATTCGGCCGAACCGTAAAATTCACCTAATCTTCTATATGTCAGCCGGGATCGAAGCTATTCGACCGGGACCGACGCCATTCGGACCGTCCGGCCCCCCCGGTGATGCCTATGCCCTCTGGACCGGGGTATCTTTTTCGGAAGACCGAAAATTCGGCCGAACCGTAAAATTCACCTAATCGTCTATATGTCAGCCGGGATCGAAGCTATTCGACCGGGACCGACGCCATTCGGACCGTCCGGCCCCCCCGGTGATGCCTATGCCCTCTGGACCGGGGTATCTTTTTCGCAAGACCGAAAATTCGGCCGAACCGTAAAATTCACCTAATCGTCTATATGTCAGCCGGGATCGAAGCTATTCGACCGGGACCGACGCCATTCGGACCGTCCGGCCCCCCCGGTGATGCCTATGCCCTCTGGACCGGGGTATCTTTTTCGGAAGACCGAAAATTCGGCCGAACCGTAAAATTCACCTAATCGTCTATATGTCAGCCGGGATCGAAGCTATTCGACCGGGACCGACGCCATTCGGACCGTCCGGCCCCCCCGGTGATGCCTATGCCCTCTGGACCGGGGTATCTTTTTCGGAAGACCGAAAATTCGGCCGAACCGTAAAATTCACCTAATCGTCTATATGTCAGCCGGGATCGAAGCTATTCGACCGGGACCGACGCCATTCGGACCGTCCGGCCCCCCCGGTGATGCCTATGCCCTCTGGACCGGGGTATCTTTTTCGGAAGACCGAAAATTCGGCCGAACCGTAAAATTCACCTAATCGTCTATATGTCAGCCGGGATCGAAGCTATTCGACCGGGACCGACGCCATTCGGACCGTCCGGCCCCCCCGGTGATGCCTATGCCCTCTGGACCGGGGTATCTTTTTCGGAAGACCGAAAATTCGGCCGAACCGTAAAATTCACCTAATCGTCTATATGTCAGCCGGGATCGAAGCTATTCGACCGGGACCGACGCCATTCGGACCGTCCGGCCCCCCCGGTGATGCCTATGCCCTCTGGACCGGGGTATCTTTTTCGGAAGACCGAAAATTCGGCCGAACCGTAAAATTCACCTAATCTTCTATATGTCAGCCGGGATCGAAGCTATTCGACCGGGACCGACGCCATTCGGACCGTACGGCCCCCCCGGTGATGCCTATGCCCTCTGGACCGGGGTATCTTTTTCGGAAGACCGAAAATTCGGCCGAACCGTAAAATTCACCTAATCGTCTATATGTCAGCCGGGATCGAAGCTATTCGACCGGGACCGACGCCATTCGGACCGTCCGGCCCCCCCGGTGATGGCTATGCCCTCTGGACCGGGGTATCTTTTTCGGAAGACCGAAAATTCGGCCGAACCGTAAAATTCACCTAATCGTCTATATGTCAGCCGGGATCGAAGCTATTCGACCGGGACCGACGCCATTCGGACCGTCCGGCCCCCCCGGTGATGCCTATGCCCTCTGGACCGGGGTATCTTTTTCGGAAGACCGAAAATTCGGCCGAACCGTAAAATTCACCTAATCGTCTATATGTCAGCCGGGATCGAAGCTATTCGACCGGGACCGACGCAATTCGGACCGTCCGGCCCCCCCGGTGATGCCTATGCCCTCTGGACCGGGGTATCTTTTTCGGAAGACCGAAAATTCGGCCGAACCGTAAAATTCACCTAATCGTCTATATGTCAGCCGGGATCGAAGCTATTCGACCGGGACCGACGCCATTCGGACCGTCCGGCCCCTCCGGTGATGCCTATGCCCTCTGGACCGGGGTATCTTTTTCGGAAGACCGAAAATTCGGCCGAACCGTAAAATTCACCTAATCGTCTATATGTCAGCCGGGATCGAAGCTATTCGACCGGGACCGACGCCATTCGGACCGTCCGGCCCCCCCGGTGATGCCTATGCCCTCTGGACCGGGGTATCTTTTTCGGAAGACCGAAAATTCGGCCGAACCGTAAAATTCACCTAATCGTCTATATGTCAGCCGGGATCGAAGCTATTCGACCGGGACCGACGCCATTCGGACCGTCCGGCCCCCCCCGGTGATGCCTATGCCCTCTGGACCGGGGTATCTTTTTCGGAAGACCGAAAATTCGGCCGAACCGTAAAATTCACCTAATCGTCTATATGTCAGCCGGGATCGAAGCTATTCGACCGGGACCGACGCCATTCGGACCGTCCGGCCCCCCCGGTGATGCCTATGCCCTCTGGACCGGGGTATCTTTTTCGGAAGACCGAAAATTCGGCCGAACCGTAAAATTCACCTAATCGTCTATATGTCAGCCGGGATCGAAGCTATTCGACCGGGACCGACGCCATTCGGACCGTCCGGCCCCCCCGGTGATGCCTATGCCCTCTGGACCGGGGTATCTTTTTCGGAAGACCGAAAATTCGGCCGAACCGTAAAATTCACCTAATCGTCTATATGTCAGCCGGGATCGAAGCTATTCGACCGGGACCGACGCCATTCGGACCGTCCGGCCCCCCCGGTGATGCCTATTCCCTCTGGACCGGGGTATCTTTTTCGGAAGACCGAAAATTCGGCCGAACCGTAAAATTCACCTAATCTTCTATATGTCAGCCGGGATCGAAGCTATTCGACCGGGACCGACGCCATTCGGACCGTCCGGCCCCCCCGGTGATGCCTATGCCCTCTGGACCGGGGTATCTTTTTCGGAAGACCGAAAATTCGGCCGAACCGTAAAATTCACCTAATCGTCTATATGTCAGCCGGGATCGAAGCTATTCGACCGGGACCGACGCCATTCGGACCGTCCGGCCCCCCCGGTGATGCCTATGCCCTCTGGACCGGGGTATCTTTTTCGGAAGACCGAAAATTCGGCCGAACCGTAAAATTCACCTAATCGTCTATATGTCAGCCGGGATCGAAGCTATTCGACCGGGACCGACGCCATTCGGACCGTCCGGCCCCCCCGGTGATGGCTATGCCCTCTGGACCGGGGTATCTTTTTCGGAAGACCGAAAATTCGGCCGAACCGTAAAATTCACCTAATCGTCTATATGTCAGCCGGGATCGAAGCTATTCGACCGGGACCGACGCCATTCGGACCGTCCGGCCCCCCCGGTGATGCCTATGCCCTCTGGACCGGGGTATCTTTTTCGGAAGACCGAAAATTCGGCCGAACCGTAAAATTCACCTAATCGTCTATATGTCAGCCGGGATCGAAGCTATTCGACCGGGACCGACGCAATTCGGACCGTCCGGCCCCCCCGGTGATGCCTATGCCCTCTGGACCGGGGTATCTTTTTCGGAAGACCGAAAATTCGGCCGAACCGTAAAATTCACCTAATCGTCTATATGTCAGCCGGGATCGAAGCTATTCGACCGGGACCGACGCCATTCGGACCGTCCGGCCCCTCCGGTGATGCCTATGCCCTCTGGACCGGGGTATCTTTTTCGGAAGACCGAAAATTCGGCCGAACCGTAAAATTCACCTAATCGTCTATATGTCAGCCGGGATCGAAGCTATTCGACCGGGACCGACGCCATTCGGACCGTCCGGCCCCCCCGGTGATGCCTATGCCCTCTGGACCGGGGTATCTTTTTCGGAAGACCGAAAATTCGGCCGAACCGTAAAATTCACCTAATCGTCTATATGTCAGCCGGGATCGAAGCTATTCGACCGGGACCGACGCCATTCGGACCGTCCGGCCCCCCCGGTGATGCCTATGCCCTCTGGACCGGGGTATCTTTTTCGGAAGACCGAAAATTCGGCCGAACCGTAAAATTCACCTAATCGAGTATATCTCGGTCACTTTGATGCGAATTTACAAGTTTTGGCCGTATATATATGTATATATTTTTTAATAATATTTTTACGTACATATACATAATATATAAACGTGGGTGGCCAGTGTAATGTGGTTTTTTTAATTTAATTGTTTTTTTGTAATTTTTTTGGTTAATCGTTCGATTTCGTCGTTTAATAACTTTTTTTCGTGAACAGTTATAAAGGTGAAATTTGTTATTTCTTGTTGGTCGTTTTGTCGTCGATTTTTTCGGTATAATTATTTTATTGTAAACTTCGCGTTGGCGGTGGGAAAACCTGTCGATCTCTCAGGTGCGAAAATCTTTTTTCGTCTGTTTTATTTCGATGTCGAATATTTTCGTTATTTGTCATTTGTTCGTGACGTTTTTCGTATTTTTCTCAACCGTTGCGTTACGTTAGATTATTTTGGACCGGTTTCGGGCCGGCGATATGTATATATTTTTTTTTTTTGGCCGTTAATCATTCTGAAGTAAGAAAATTGCAAACATTTAACGAATATTCGTTAAGTTGTAAAAAATTACAGCGCGCGCTTATTGAAAATCGGTTTCGCTAGGTCGAAACGTCTTTGGAGGGGGTATTATTCCGACCAGGTTAGAGTCGGGTAAAGCGTGCCTCTTCCGTACGCGAGGGGACGGAAAATCGCAATTTTTTTCGTTTTTCGGCCGTATCTCTTGAACGGAGGGTCAAAACCTATGAAAAAAATCACATTGGCTAAAAAAGCTTAGAATGCCTTGAAACGCGTATATCCGGAGTCTGGCGAAATTTTCGTTTGCGCGATCGACTCGAAACTCGGTGAGGTGAAAGTAGAGATCGGAAATTCGACGAAATTTCCGACGGAGATCGGAAAAAAAAAAAAAAAAAAAAAAAAAAAAAAAAAGGACATATCGGGAATTTGAGTGTGGTCATCCGTTCCCTATGTGTGCTCGCTTGTCTGAGTTGAATTTGGTCCCGATCGGTTTGTCCTATCGCGTGTAAATGGGTTTTTTAACTTTTTTGAAATTTAAAAATCTTTTTTTCGGGCGAACCCGAAGGTTTACGCAATAATGTTTTAGACAAATGTTTTTGGGCTTAAAAAAAAAAAAATTTCGGTTTTTGTTTGATCGTGATCGGACGAGCGGTTGTCGAGATACGCGTTTCCGACCGTATTCGTGCTGGGGCCCAATTGGGGGGGGGCACGGGTATAATTTTGGTACCGGTCGGAAGCCGACACGAATCGGGATGGCAGATTTTTTTCCCGCGTCGATAGGCCTAACGGTTGCCGAGTTATTGGCGATGAAAAATCGGCAAAAACGCTCCCTTAGCCTTGAAATCTTCCCTTACCGTGTCGAAGCGATTTTTCCAAAATCGGTGTCGTCACAGTTAAAAAGTCGAAAAAAAAACCAAAAAATACTAGATTTTCTGCTGAATTTTTTGACGGCAAGCACGTTTTTGTTGCTCGATGGGGGACCGAGCAGTCAAGTTTTGAAAATCGGGCTCAAGGGTGGATTTATAAAAAAATCGTTAACGAACGAACCGAGGGTCGGAGTAAGAAAAGGAAGCAACCCAGTAGGTAAAATCGGCTCGGAAATCCGATTTTTCAACTAAAAATGGAGTATCTCCAACCGTTATCGGTATAAAACAGTGCCGTTAATTGAACCGAAACCGAAAGTAGGATCGAGTTGAAAATTTGGTAGACTGTTAATTTGACGACCCCAAGCAGGGCGGTGAAATTTGAAAGCGATCTGTCGGCCGGTTTTTCGCGAATTCAAGTACGAAATCCGGTTTGACGCTGTCTGAGTTGAAATGCAAACTTACAGCATATCCGTATACCCGACATGCATTATGACTGAGAAAAAGCGTTCACGACTAAAAACGAAATTCACACCTGACGATAGGGTGAGGAAAGAATAAATAAAAAATAATTCCCATTAGCAATTTACCAAAGTTAAACGTCTCCCTGCCGAAAAAAAAAAAAAAAAAAATGGAATATAGAGAAAAAAAAAAAAGAAGTTAATTCTCCGCAGTAAAAGAGTACGGCAGCCCGCCTAAACTGTCCATTACCAACAAGAAAAAAAATTAAAGAAACGTGCATGCCCAACGGCGACCTAGAGTCCTAGAAAATACTTTTTAAGCGGACAATTGTCAATTCTCCGAAGATAAAGGACAACGACAGCCCGCCTGCATGGCCAACAAAAAAAAAAAGTTAAACATCCGTGTATGCCCAACGGCGACAGAGTCCTAGAAAATGTTTTCAAGCCGGACAATGACAAATTCTCCGCAGTAAAAGACTACGACATCCCGCCTAAACCGTGCATGGCCAACAAAAAAAAAGTTAAATATCCGTGCATGCCCAACAGCGACAGAGTCCGAGAAAATGTTTTCAAGCCGGACAATGACAAATTCTCCGCAGTAAAAGACTACTACATCCCGCCTAAACCGTGCATGGCAAACAAAAAAAAATGTTAAAGAAACGTGCATGCCCAACGGCGACAGAGTCCGAGAAAATACTTTTAATGTGGACAAGTGTCATTTCTCCGCAGTAAAAGACCAAGACATCCCGCCTAAACCGTGCATGGCCAACAAAAAAAAAAAGTTAAACAAACGTGCATGCCCAACGGCGACAGAGTCCGAGAAAATACTTTTAGTGTGGACAAGTGTCAATTCTCCGCAGTAAAAAGACTACGACAGCCTGGCCTGCCAAACTGTGCATGACCAACAAGAAAAAATTTCAAAGAAACGTGCATGCCCAACACAAGATGTTCTCCTTCCAGCGCAGGAAATTGAAAATCTCCTTCTAAAAAACAAAGTTTTTCTCGCAACAAGGACGGCCGGGAGCAGCAGTCTTATCCCGTAACAATTCTCTACGATTGTCAGTCAGGCGAACGACTAAAATTTTTTAGCAAAAAAAAAATTACAAGTCGTAACCAGACATCTCACGCCGGCCCAAGCGTGTTAATCGTTAAAAAAATTTTTAACGAAAAAAAAATTACTTGCATATGCATCACGCATACCAAGTAAAGACCGACCGCCTAAGCGGCCAGCCGACCGCAGTCTCCCGACTAGGCAAAATTAACTTTCGTCTCGGCGTGTACGCATCCGCTCAGCGGCTGTTTACGTACACTGCCGCGCGGGGGAGCTCGTCCAGCTAACAGGACGAATCCCCCAAGCTAAGGGCTGAGTCTCAACAGATCGCAGCGTGGCAACTGCTCTACCGGACACAACACCCCGCTCGGTACCTAAGTCGTCTACAGACGATTCCGAGTCCCGACATCGAACTCCCCGTAGGGCTACCAATGTTACGCCGTTCGGCGGGGCAGGGACTGGCGGGGGCATGATCCCGCCGCCCTGCTCTGCGCCGCGGCCATTGGGCTTGCGACGCGCGCCCCGCGAGGCGCTACGCCTAATAAAGTAGCATATTAATCGAGCCTTTCGACTCTCGGGACTCCTGGTGATATCGTCGCAACCTTGCCTAGACGGGATTCGGCCTTAGAGGCGTTCAGGCATAATCCCACGGATGGTAGCTTCGCACCATCGGCCGCTCGACCGAGTGCGTGAACCAAATGTCCGAACCTGCGGTTCCTCTCGTACTGAGCAGGATTACTATCGCAACGACGTGTCATCAGTAGGGTAAATTGGTTAACTGGCATTTCTCCCACCACCACCCCATTCGGTCGCCCTAGAGCATAGACCAAATGTTCCGTGCCAAGAACGGCTACTGTGCCTCATAACGGTTTAGCGACCCAAATCCTAAAAGCTCCTAATGAGCTACCTAACGTGCGTGAGCGAATCAAGCAGGGCGCCATACAGCACCCGCTGAAGTGTCCCAATCGCTCACTTGTCATACATAAAACTAGATCGGGGAGGCGCACCCCTTGTAACAATTTAAAACTATCCGAGTCAATTTAATGAAAGACAGCAATTTTGGCTGCCACGCCTCGGTCGCTGTAGCAACCTCATCGAGGAACTCCCACACGGTCCGACAGTGCGGCTCTCGCCACACTGCCTCGCCGCTTGTGAGCGGCCAGGTTTCCCCCTGACCTCTAAGTTCCAGGGTGGCACGGTCTCTGGCCCCCCCAAGGGCCGGGCAGTCGTACATCATATGTACATTTGACTGGACCTCCCCGCAGACACACAACTCATCAGCCACCAGGCGAAACCGAAACAGATATTGGTTTAGATTCACATGGTTGGTGAGCACCTGGGCACCCGACGCCCTTAAGAAGGAACTCGAGGCATACCATCCCCCCAAATCCTGTATAAAATTATACAAGGATCTACCCTTAGTCGTGGTGTGCCATTCAAGCTGCCATGCCTCCATCGCGAGGCTTTGAAGCCTTTTCCGCAGACGGGAGATGGGCAACTGGACGAAATTTTGCTCCGGTGCATTGTGATCACCGTTCCGATCCGGTTCTGGCCCGGCCCGAAACCGCATCCCAAATGCCTCGGCCTCCCGACCTCTACGCAACTTCCACATGACTGCCCGAATTTTCACCACTAAATCGATTGGGAGAGCCTTTCCCAATACAGTAGTAGCCTCGTAGGAGGTTGTTTTAAATACCCCAGTGCATACAATCATGGCTCTGCGCTGGGCACTCCTTAAATTTTGAAGTAGTGCTCTATTTCTTTCCAACCTGTGCGCCCAAACCGGCGCCGCGTATGCGATCATACTCTCGAAGACGCCTCGGTACACCAAGTACATTTGGCGGCCCGACAGCCCGTAGTCTTTCCGAGCAATCCGTCTAAGTTTGTGCATCACAGAGACGGCGTCCGCCGCAACTTGCTTAATATGGTTACTAAACAGCAACTTATCATCAAACAAAACACCTAGGTACTTATGAACCCTTACTCGGCTGATTACACAGCCTTTATATTTAATGTGTGGGTTTCGACTGCATGATAATTTGTCTGCGCCCTTTAGAAGCATAAACTTCGTCTTGGGCACAGAAATCTTTAAATTTTGAATGTCCATCCAGCCTTCGGCGGTTGACAAAGCCGCCTGCGCTCTGCTTTCTAGCTGCGGTCGTGAATCTCCACGAACTAAAAGGAGACAGTCATCGGCGAAAGCCTGGGCCGTGACTCCTTCTGGGAAAGTCAATCCCAGAAATCCGTCAAATACCAGGTTCCACAGCAGGGGACCGAGAACGGAACCCTGCGGGCTTCCCCTGGTGACGGATTTTTCCACAACTAGGTGCGCATCTTTAAACAGAGCCGTTCGGTTAGACAAATAGTCTCTTACCACGGCCTGTGTGGCTTCGGGAACATTGCGGCGTTCCAAAGCATAGAGGACAGAACTCCAACACAAGGAAGGAAATGCTGCCTCTATATCAATAAAAATTGCCAAAACATATTTGCAGTCGGCGCTTTCCACCTCGGCAAGAGCATTTAAGATGCAATCCTCGGTGCCAACCCCTTTCATGAAGCCATATTGGCCTCGATTTAGAATACGGCTCATATCAATGCTTTCCTCGAGCCGTTCCACAACCAGCCTTTCCAGCAACTTGCCGAAAACCGGCAAGAGGCTGATGGGTCGATAACTGCCGACCTCACCAGGATCCTTTCCAGGTTTCAGGATCACCCTTACCAAAGCCACCTTCCAGCAACCCGGAAAGCAGCCCCAGCTTAGGCATCCCGTGAACAGCCTGCCGAGAGGCTCCCTTATGACAGGCAGTAAATGATGGAAAATATCCGGGTCAAGTTGGTCAATCCCCGGTGCCTTCTTTAATGCCATTCGAGAAACCACTCGGTCTATATCATCGGGTTCCACGGTCCGAACGCCAGGGAATGGTGTTTCACCCGCCCTGACGCCGATTTCCGCTTCACCCTCCGGAGCATCTGGAAACAGAGTATCCAGGAACGCCCGGTAAGTCGCCACAGATGTTAAAGTGTGGTCACGACCACCTAACCCGCACCGAACACTGGACAACACGTGCAATGGCTTCGGCTTGTAGCAAGACTTTGCGAGCTGCCAGGGATCGCGTTGCAATTCCCGCATGGAGTCCTTCCAAAACTTGAGTTTGGCTTCCTTGATGGCGTGAACATATTTGTTACGGGCACGCCGGAAGGTCCGCAGACGCTCAGCGCGCACGTCGTTGACCGTGATCCCCGTTAGGGGGCAACGCTGGTATCTAGCCCGAGCGGACCTCACTCTTGCGCGCAGCACGCTAAGGTCAGAGGACCACCATTTCTTGCCGGGCCTCCGTCTGCCTTCCACAGACGACCCCCCGGAAAATGGGGTCATGACGGCTCCAGGCACGCTCAGATCAGCGGACTGGCCGCTTATGACGGGTCCGTCCATTGGCCTAGGCCGCCGTAGGACCTCGTCGCAGCCAGTCTTGATGGCCCGGCCGATTAGCTCCGCCATCAATTCCACCTCCTCCCTGGACTCCATGCTCCACTGCAATCCCTGCAATGCAGCATCGCATACCCGCCTCAGCCTGCGCTGATCCAGGCCCCTTAGGTTGTAGCGACCTGGATTTGGTGCCCTTAGACCGCCTCCGTAAGCAATATCATAGGTTATGAGCCTATGATCGCTCACACTGGCCTCGGGCCAGACAGTCCAACTACCTACCCTTCGAAGCAAGTCACCCGTCACCAGAGTGACGTCTATATAACTTTCTCCCAGTTCGCTGGAGAAAGTTGGTGGCTGCTCCGCATCGTTAATGAGGTAGAGGTTCCTGGCTTCTGCGAACTGTTCGAGACCAGCGCCTCTGGGGTCTGTGAGTGGAGAACCCCAGGCGGTAGACTTGGCGTTAGCATCCAGTGCAACCAACACTCTGGTGCCCGGGAGACTGTCCAGAATCCCGCCCAACTTCGCCAGCAAGTCATCGATACTCCATCCAAGCTGGAAGTATCCCGACACGAGTACGACATCGAGCGTACCCCTCGTGATTCGCACCACGGTGAACTGCTCATCAGACCACTGGGGCATCCAGAACACACCCAGAGCGTCTGAGCCCACCACGATCGCAGAGAGCGGCCGTCCCCCACGAGAATGAATTACTTTCACCCCGTGGAAGCCGACCACCCTATCCGCGACCGCATACGGCTCCTGGACCAAGAGGACCTCGAGGTCGTACTCCTCGAGGAGCCTCATGGCCTCACTCGTGGCCGCCCGGGAATGGTGCAGATTAATCTGCCCCAGGCGCAAGCGTTCGAGTGGGTGGAGGCCGTCCCCTAGGGTTTCCCGCCGTTCAGGCGTCGCCATAGGCTGTGTTCTTTACAGCTCGAGCCCGTGCTATCTCGTACGCCCTACACTGCCTACTCCCGACCCGGTGTCCAGCATCACTGCCTTTCACCTGGGCACAGGCGGCACACTTAGCGGGCGACGATTTGTGTGGGCAGCTGGCTGCCCTGTGCCCCGAAGCGGCACAGTGGCCACACATCTCCTTCTGCGCTCTGCATCGGAGAGAGGTGTGTCCATAGCCCTGACACTTGAAGCAACGGGCTACCTCTATATGGTCGACCACCCTACAGGCAGTCCACCCAAAAAACAGCCTACCACCGGCCACTAAGACCTGCCGGATCTTAGGCGAGGTCTCGAGGACCCAGTGACTACTCCGGGAGTCCTTTCTACCCAACTGCCGGACAACCTTGGTTTCCCTAAGGAAGTCCTCGACAGCCATATCCAATGATGGATTTTGGCTGTGGATCGCTTTAAGGATTTCGGGCTCCTCCACCCTTGTTGCCCTCGGCATATCGTAGACCAATATCTGCGGTCTACGCTCGGCCAGTAGCTGAGCCTTCAGTCCGTTCTTTGCCAGAACTGTGGCCTCCAGCAGTTGATTAGCCTGCTGCCCATTTACAACCTCCAGGATCACTCCATGATCCCTTGTTTTAGTGACCCGGGAAATTTGGAACCTTTCTTTCCGCGGGTCCAGGATCTTCTTAAGGGTTAGCTCCGTCATCGCTGACGAAGCCCCCTGATCAGGCTTAATCGGGACCACTTTAACAGTGGCCCGCTTGATTTTGTTAGCCGGCGCCTGAGCTGGCGGCGGCGCTACTGAAATCTGTAGGGTAATTTGGTTAGCTGGCATTTCTCCCGCCACCACCCCATTCGGTCGCCCTAGAGCATAGACCAAATGTACTGTGCCAATAAACGGCTACTGTGCCTCGAAACAGATTTGCGACCTCGTTTCCTAATTGCTCCTAATGAGCTCCTATCATGCGTGAGCGGTTAAGCTGGGCGCCATACAGCACCCGCCTATGTGTCCCTACCGCTCACTTGTCACACTAAAACTAAATCGGGGAGGCGCACCCCTTGTTACAATTTAAAACAATCAAGTTACATATATTAAAAGACGGCAATTTAAGCCGCCACGCCTCGGTCGCTGTTTGCCAGCTAGTGTCTGTCCACCATTTAAGCGCTTGGAGCTTTATTGGCTGATGGCAGCCATAGTTTCCGGGAAGGTTTTCACCGACACGCTACAGGAATCAATAATTCCCCATTAAAATTAATTAAATTACCGATGACGGTTGAACATCGCAACCTCATCGAGGAACTCCCACACGGTCCGACAATGCGGCTCACGCCACATTGACTCGCCGTTTATGAGCGGCCAGTTTTCCCCCTGACCTCTAAGTTCCAGGGTGGCCCGGTCTCTGGCCCCCCCAAGAGCAGGGCAGTCGAACATTAGGTGTTCGTTCGACTGGACCTCCCCGCAGACGCACAACTCATCAGCCGCTAGGCGAAACCTGAACAGATATTGCATCAAATTCACGTGGTTGGTGAGCACTTGGGCACCCGCCGCCCTTAAAAATGAACCTGAGGCATACCATCTCCCCAGATCCTGTATAAATCTATACAGAGATCTTCCCTTACGCGTGGTGTGCCATTCATGTTGCCATGCCTCCATCGCGAGGCCCCAAAGCCTCTTCCGCAGGCGGGAAATGGGCAACTGTTCGAAATTTAGACCCGGTGCATTGTGATCACCGTTCCGTTCCGGTTCTAGCCCGGCCCGAAACCGTATCCCAAATACCTCGGTTTCCCGACCTCTTCGCAACTTCCACATGGCTGCTCGAACTTTCACCACTAAATCGATTGGGAGAGCCTTTCCCAATACGGTAGTAGCCTCGTAGGAGGTTGTTTTAAAAACACCAGTGCATACAATTAAGGCTCTGCGCTGGGCACTCCTTAAATTTAGAAGCAGTGCTCTATTTCTATCCAACCTATGCGCCCAAACTGGCGCCGCGTATGCAATCATAGACTCGAAGACACCTCGGTACACTAAGTACATTTGGCGACCAGAAAGCCCGTAGTCTTTCCGAGCAATCCTTCTAAGTTTGTGCATCACAGAGACGGCGTCCGCCGCAACTTGTCTAATGTGGTTGCTAAAAAGCAACTTATCATCAAACAAAACACCTAGGTACTTATGAACCCTTACTCGGCTGATTACACAGCCTTTATACTTAATGTGGGGGTTTCGACTGCATGATAATTTGTCTGCGCCCTTTAGAAGCATAAACTTCGTCTTGGGCACAGAAATCTTTAAATTTTGCATGTCCATCCAGCCTTCGGCGGTTGACAAGGCCGCCTGCGCTCTACTTTCCAGCTGTGGTCGTGAATTTCCACGAACTAAAAGGAGACAGTCATCGGCGAAAGCCTGGGCCGTGACTCCTTCTGGGAATGTCAACCCCAGAAATCCATCGAACACCAGGTTCCACAGCAGGGGACCGAGAACGGAACCCTGCGGGCTTCCCCTGGTGACGGATTTTTCCACAACTAGGTGCGCATCTTTAAACAGGGCCGTACGGTTAGACAAATAGTCTCGTACCACGGCCTGTATGGCTTCGGGAACATCGCGGCGTTCCAAAGCATAGAGGACAGAACTCCAACACAGTGAAGGAAATGCTGCCTCTATATCAATAAAAATAGCCAAAACATATTTGCAGTCGGCGCTTTCCACCTCGGTAAGAGCATTTAAGATGCAATCCTCGGTGCCAACCCCTTTCATGAAGCCATATTGGCCTCGATTTAGAATACAGCTCATATCGATGCATTCCTCGAGCCGTTCCACAACCAGCCTTTCCAGCAACTTGCCGAAAACCGGCAAGAGGCTGATGGGTCGATAACTGCCGACCTCACCAGGATCCTTTCCAGGTTTCAGGATTACCCTCACCAAAGCCACCTTCCAGCAAGCCGGAAAGCAGCCCCAGTTTAGGCATCCCGTGAACAGTCTGCCCAGTGGCTCTCTTATGACAGGCAATAAATGATGGAAAATATCCGGGTCAAGTTGGTCAATCCCCGGTGCCTTCCCTAGTGCCATTCGAGAAACCACTCGGTCTATATCTTCGGGTTCCACGGTCCGAACGCCAGGGAATGGTGTTTCACCCGCCCTAACGCCGATTTCCGCTTCCCCCTCCGGAGCATCTGGAAACAGAGTATCCAGGAACGCCCGGTAAGTCGCCACAGATGTTAATGTGTGGTCACGACCACCTAACCCGCACCGGACACTGGACAACACGTGCAATGGCTTCGGTCGGTAACAAGCCTTCGCGAGCTGCCAGGGATCGCGCTGCAATTCCCGCATGGAGTCTTTCCAAAACTTGAGTTTGGCTTCCTTGATGGCGTGAACATATTCGTTACGGGCGCGCCGGAAGGCCCGCAGACGCTCAGCGCGCACGTCGTTGACAGTGATCCCCATTAGGGGGCAACGCTGGTATCTTGCCCGAGCGGACCTCACTCTTGCGCGCAGCACACTAAGGTCAGAGGACCACCATTTCTTGCCGGGCCTCCGTCTGCCTTCCACAGACGACCCCCCGGAAAATGGGGTCATGACGGCTCCAGGCACGCTAAGATCAGCGGACTGGCTGCCTGTGACGGGTCCGTCCATTGGCCTAGGCCGCCGTAGGACCACGTCGCAACCAGTCTTGATGGCCCGGCCGATTAGCTCCGCCATCAATTCCACCTCCTCCCTCGACTCCATGCTCCACCGCAACCCCTGCAATGCAGCATCGCACACCCGCCTAAGCCTGTGTCGATCCAGGCCCCTTAGGTTGTAGCGACCTGGATTTGGTGCCCTTGGACCGCCTCCGTAAGCGATTTCATAGGTTATAAGCCTATGATCGCTCACACTGGCCTCGGGCCAGACAGTCCAACTACCTATCCTTCGAAGCAAACCACCCGTCACCAAGGTGACGTCTATATAACTCTCTCCCAGTTCGCTGGAGAAAGTTGGTGGTTGCTCCGCATCATTAATCAGGTAGAGGTTCCTGGCTTCTGCGAACTGTTCGAGACCAGCGCCTCTGGGGTCTGTGAGTGGTGAACCCCAGGCGGTAGATTTGGCGTTAGCATCCAGGGCAACCAGCACTCTGGTGCCCGGGAGACTGTCCAGAATCCCGCCCAACTTCGCCAGCAAGTCATCGATACTCCATCCAAGCTGGAAGTATCCCGACACGAGTACAACATCGAGCGTACCCCTCGTGATCCGCACGACGGTGAATTGCTCATCTGACCACTGGGGCATCCAGAACACACCCAAATCGTCAGAGCCAACCACAATCGCAGAGAGCGGCCGTCCCCCACGAGAATGAATAACTTTCACCCCGTGGAATCCGACCACCCTATCCGCGACTGCGTACGGCTGCTGGACCAAGAGGACCTCAAGGTTGTACTCCTCAAGGAGCCTCATGGCCTCGGACGTGGCTGCCCGGGAATGATGCAGATTAATCTGCCCCAGGCGTATGCGTTCGAAGTGAAAGATGTCCCCAAGGGCTTCTGACCGTTCAAGCGTCGCCATAAGCTGTGTTGTTAACAGTTCGAGCCCGTGCTATATCGTACGCCTTACACAGCCGACCCCCTACCCTGTGTCCGGCATTGCTGCCTTTCACCTGGCAGCAGGCGGCGCACTTGGGTGGCGACGATTTGGCAGGGCAGTTGGTTGCCTTGTGCCCCGGAGCGGCACAGTGGCCACACATCTCCTTTTGCGCTCGGCAACGGAGAGCGGTGTGCCCAAATCCCTGACACTTAAAGCATCGGGCTACTTGAACATGGTCGACAACTCTACAGGCCGTCCACCCAAAAAACAATCTTCCACTGGCCACTAAAACCTGCCGGATCTTCGGCGAGGTCTCGAGTACCCAGTGACTCTTCAGGGATTCCTTTCTCCCCAGCTGCCTGATCACCTTAGTTTCCCTAAGGAAGTCCTCGACGGTCATATCCAACATTGGATTTTGACCGTGGATTGCTGTGAGGATTTCAGGCTCCTCTACCCGCGTTGCCCTTGGCATATCATAAACCAATATCTGAGGCCTCCGCTCGGCTAACAGCTGAGCCTTCAGCCCGTTCTTTAACAGAACTTCTGCCTCCAGCAGTTGTTTCGTCTGCCGCTCATTTACAACCTCCAGAACTACACCATGATCCCTGGTTTTCGTGACCCGGGAAATCTGGAACTTTTCCTTCCTCGGGTCCAGGATCTTCTTTAGGGTTAGCTCCGTCATTGCCGACGAAGCCCCCTGAGCAGGTTTGATAGGGACCACCTTTACAGTGGCCCGCTTAATTTTGGCCGGCGCCTGTGCTGGCGGCGGCGGACCTACCCGCTTAGGCGCAGGCGCGGCTGTTACGGAGGCGAAGGAGACAGGCTTCTTTACCTTCTCCTCCACTCTCTTAATTGATTTGTGGAGCTCGCCCAAAGCCTCACCCGTTACCGGCTTGAAACTTCGGACTCCTTCCACAACCTGGTCCACCTTGCCGGATAGTCGACTGACGACTGAATCCAGCGCAAGGTTTGCACCCTGGAGGCCTTCACACTTCAACGCCAGCCCGGTCACCAACAACGTACATTCGCTCAAATATGAGTCGACTAAGTGGCGCAACTCCACCGCGACTCTAGATTCCTTTTTTGAGGAGATCTTGGCCCACTCAGCCCTCATCTCCTCAATCCGCCCCACACTTCCAGCCCCCGAGGCCTCCCGCCTTTCGACAGGCTTAACCTCCGGTGCCTTGGGCGCAGGAACGGATGTAGCGCCTCCGCTTACCTCCTTCCCAGACTTCGTAGGGCGCCGCACTTCTGACTTGGCGCCCCCCTCTTTGCCTGGTCCTCGCTGGACGGGCCCGGCTTTCGCCTTCACCGGACAGCTCGGAACCGCGGTTTCAGGCAGGATTTCCTGCAATGCCGCAGCACTCGGATGCTCCACTATCCGACGGGCTTCCGTGACCTCCTTATCGGAGGACCGGGGCCTCGGCGGCGACCTGCCGAGTGACCTCCTCGGCAAGAAGGGGTCACCGGAGACCAGGTCCTTGGCCAAACCGACCAAGTCATCCATGCAACCTCCCCCGGATTGCTCCATCGCAGAATCTAGCAATACACCAACTGTGGTGCCAGACACTACAACCACAGTTTGTTTGAAACTATCACCTATCACAAGTCCTGGTGAGCGTCAAATCAGTAGGGTAATTTGGTTAACTGGCATTTCTCCCACCACCACCCCATTCGGTCGCCCTAGAGCAATATCATAGGTTATGAGCCTATGATCGCTCACACTGGCCTCGGGCCAGACAGTCCAACTACCTACCCTTCGAAGCAAGTCACCCGTCACCAGAGTGACGTCTATGTAACTTTCTCCCAGTTCGCTGGAGAAAGTTGGTGGCTGCTCCGCATCATTAATGAGGTAGAGGTTCCTGGCTTCTGCGAACTGTATCAGTATGGTAATTTGGTTAACTGGCATTTCTCCCACCACCACCCCATTCGGTCGCCCTAGAGCATAGACCAAATGTTCCGTGTCAAGAACGGCTACTGTGCCTCATAACGGTTTAGCGACCCAAATCCTAAAAGCTCCTAATGAGCTACCTAACGTGCGTGAGCGAATCAAGCAGGGCGCCATACAGCACCCGCTGAAGTGTCCCAATCGCTCACTTGTCATACATAAAACTAGATCGGGGAGGCGCACCCCTTGTAACAATTTAAAAACTATACGAGTCAAATTAAATTAAGACAGCAATTTTGGCTGCCACGCCTCGGTCGCTGTATGCCAGCTAGTACCTGTCCACCATTTAACAGCGCTTGGAGCTGATTTGGCTGGTGGCCAGCCCTCTTACCAAGGCAATTGGTTTCCAGCAGCAAAGCTTCCAGGAGTCTAAATGCATTTACATTTATTCCCTTACATTTACCGATGACGGTTGAACATAGCAACCTCATCGAGGAACTCCCACACGGTCCGACAGTGCGGCTCTCGCCACACTGCCTCGCCGCTTGTGAGCGGCCAGGTTTCCCCCTGACCTCTAAGTTCCAGGGTGGCACGGTCTCTGGCCCCCCCAAGGGCCGGGCAGTCGTACATCATATGTACATTTGACTGGACCTCCCCGCAGACACACAACTCATCAGCCACCAGGCGAAACCGAAACAGATATTGGTTTAGATTCACATGGTTGGTGAGCACCTGGGCACCCGACGCCCTTAAGAAGGAACTCGAGGCATACCATCCCCCCAAATCCTGTATAAAATTATACAAGGATCTACCCTTAGTCGTGGTGTGCCATTCAAGCTGCCATGCCTCCATCGCGAGGCTTTGAAGCCTTTTCCGCAGACGGGAGATGGGCAACTGGACGAAATTTTGCTCCGGTGCATTGTGATCACCGTTCCGATCCGGTTCTGGCCCGGCTCGAAACCGCATCCCAAATGCCTCGGCCTCCCGACCTCTACGCAACTTCCACATGACTGCCCGAATTTTCACCACTAAATCGATTGGGAGAGCCTTTCCCAATACAGTAGTAGCCTCGTAGGAGGTTGTTTTAAATACCCCAGTGCATACAATCATGGCTCTGCGCTGGGCACTCCTTAAATTTTGAAGTAGTGCTCTATTTCTTTCCAACCTGTGCGCCCAAACCGGCGCCGCGTATGCGATCATACTCTCGAAGACGCCTCGGTACACCAAGTACATTTGGCGGCCCGACAGCCCGTAGTCTTTCCGAGCAATCCGTCTAAGTTTGTGCATCACAGAGACGGCGTCCGCCGCAACTTGCTTAATATGGTTACTAAACAGCAACTTATCATCAAACAAAACACCTAGGTACTTATGAACCCTTACTCGGCTGATTACACAGCCTTTATATTTAATATGGGGGTTTCGACTGCATGATAATTTGTCTGCGCCCTTTAGAAGCATAAACTTCGTCTTGGGCACAGAAATCTTTAAATTTTGAATGTCCATCCAGCCTTCGGCGGTTGACAAAGCCGCCTGCGCTCTGCTTTCTAGCTGCGGTCGTGAATCTCCACGAACTAAAAGGAGACAGTCATCGGCGAAAGCCTGGGCCGTGACTCCTTCTGGGAAAGTCAATCCCAGAAATCCGTCAAACACCAGGTTCCACAGCAGGGGACCGAGAACGGAACCCTGCGGGCTTCCCCTGGTGACGGATTTTTCCACAACTAGGTGCGCATCTTTAAACAGAGCCGTTCGGTTAGACAAATAGTCTCTTACCACGGCCTGTGTGGCTTCGGGAACATTGCGGCGTTCCAAAGCATAGAGGACAGAACTCCAACACAAGGAAGGAAATGCTGCCTCTATATCAATAAAAATTGCCAAAACATATTTGCAGTCGGCGCTTTCCACCTCGGCAAGAGCATTTAAGATGCAATCCTCGGTGCCAACCCCTTTCATGAAGCCATATTGGCCTCGATTTAGAATACGGCTCATATCAATGCTTTCCTCGAGCCGTTCCACAACCAGCCTTTCCAGCAACTTGCCGAAAACCGGCAAGAGGCTGATGGGTCGATAACTGCCGACCTCACCAGGATCCTTTCCAGGTTTCAGGATCACCCTTACCAAAGCCACCTTCCAGCAACCCGGAAAGCAGCCCCAGCTTAGGCATCCCGTGAACAGCCTGCCGAGAGGCTCCCTTATGACAGGCAATAAATGATGGAAAATATCCGGGTCAAGTTGGTCAATCCCCGGTGCCTTCTTTAATGCCATTCGAGAAACCACTCGGTCTATATCATCGGGTTCCACGGTCCGAACGCCAGGGAATGGTGTTTCACCCGCCCTGACGCCGATTTCCGCTTCACCCTCCGGAGCATCTGGAAACAGAGTATCCAGGAACGCCCGGTAGGTCGCCACAGATGTTAAAGTGTGGTCTCGACCACCTAACCCGCACCGAACACTGGACAACACGTGCAATGGCTTCGGCTTGTAACAAGACTTTGCGAGCTGCCAGGGATCGCGTTGCAATTCCCGCATGGAGTCCTTCCAAAACTTGAGTTTGGCTTCCTTGATGGTGTGAACATATTTGTTACGGGCACGCCGGAAGGTCCGCAGACGCTCAGCGCGCACGTCGTTGTTCGTGATCCCCGTTAGGGGGCAACGCTGGTATCCAGCCCGAGCGGACCTCACTCTTGCGCGCAGCACGCTAAGGTCAGAGGACCACCATTTCTTGCCGGGCCTCCGTCTGCCTTCCACAGACGACCCCCCGGAAAATGGGGTCATGACGGCTCCAGGCACGCTCAGATCAGCGGACTGGCCGCTTATGACGGGTCCGTCCATTGGCCTAGGCCGCCGTAGGACCTCGTCGCAGCCAGTCTTGATGGCCCGGCCGATTAGCTCCGCCATCAATTCCACCTCCTCCCTGGACTCCATGCTCCACCGCAACCCCTGCAATGCAGCATCGCATACCCGCCTCAGCCTGCGCTGATCCAGGCCCCTTAGGTTGTAGCGACCTGGATTTGGTGCCCTTAGACCGCCTCCGTAAGCAATATCATAGGTTATGAGCCTATGATCGCTCACACTGGCCTCGGGCCAGACAGTCCAACTACCTACCCTTCGAAGCAAGTCACCCGTCACCAGAGTGACGTCTATATAACTTTCTCCCAGTTCGCTGGAGAAAGTTGGTGGCTGCTCCGCATCGTTAATGAGGTAGAGGTTCCTGGCTTCTGCGAACTGTTCGAGACCAGGGCCTCTGGGGTCTGTGAGTGGAGAACCCCAGGCGGTAGACTTGGCGTTAGCATCCAGGGCAACCAACACTCTGGTGCCCGGGAGACTGTCCAGAATCCCGCCCAACTTCGCCAGCAAGTCATCGATACTCCATCCAAGCTGGAAGTATCCCGACACGAGTACGACATCGAGCGTACCCCTCGTGATTCGCACCACGGTGAACTGCTCATCAGACCACTGGGGCATCCAGAACACACCCAGAGCGTCTGAGCCCACCACGATCGCAGAGAGCGGCCGTCCCCCACGAGAATGAATTACTTTCACCCCGTGGAAGCCGACCACCCTATCCGCGACCGCATACGGCTCCTGGACCAAGAGGACCTCGAGGTCGTACTCCTCGAGGAGCCTCATGGCCTCACTCGTGGCCGCCCGGGAATGGTGCAGATTAATCTGCCCCAGGCGCAAGCGTTCGAGTGGGTGGAGGCCGTCCCCTAGGGTTTCCCGCCGTTCAGGCGTCGCCATAGGCTGTGTTCTTTACAGCTCGAGCCCGTGCTATCTCGTACGCCCTACACTGCCTACTCCCGACCCGGTGTCCAGCATCACTGCCTTTCACCTGGGCACAGGCGGCACACTTAGCGGGCGACGATTTGTGTGGGCAGCTGGCTGCCCTGTGCCCCGAAGCGGCACAGTGGCCACACATCTCCTTCTGCGCTCTGCATCGGAGAGAGGTGTGTCCATAGCCCTGACACTTGAAGCAACGGGCTACCTCTACATGGTCGACCACCCTACAGGCAGTCCACCCAAAAAACAGCCTACCACCGGCCACTAAGACCTGCCGGATCTTAGGCGAGGTCTCGAGGACCCAGTGACTACTCCGGGAGTCCTTCCTACCCAACTGCCGGACAACCTTGGTTTCCCTAAGGAAGTCCTCGACAGCCATATCCAATGATGGATTTTGGCTGTGGATCGCTTTGAGGATTTCGGGCTCCTCCACCCTTGTTGCCCTCGGCATATCGTAGACCAATATCTGCGGTCTACGCTCGGCCAGTAGCTGAGCCTTCAGTCCGTTCTTTGCCAGAACTGTGGCCTCCAGCAGTTGATTAGCCTGCTGCCCATTTACAACCTCCAGGATCACTCCATGATCCCTTGTTTTAGTGACCCGGGAAATTTGGAACCTTTCTTTCCGCGGGTCCAGGATCTTCTTAAGGGTTAGCCCGTCATCGCTGACGAAGCCCCCTGATCAGGCTTAATCGGGACCACTTTAACAGTGGCCCGCTTAATTTTGTTAGCCGGCGCCTGAGCTGGCGGCGGCGGACCTACCCGCCTAGGCGCAGGCGCGGCCGTTACTGCGGCGAAGGAGATAGGTTTCTTAACCTTCTCCTCCACCCTATTAATGGATTTCTGGAGTTCGCCCAGAGCCTGGCCGTTAACCGGCTTAAAGCTCCGGACTCCCTCCACAACCTGATCCACCTTGCCCGATAGTCGAGTAACGACCGAGTCAAGGGCAAGGTTAGCACCCTGGAGGCCCTCACACTTTATCGCCAGTCCCGTCACCAACATACCACACTCAGCCAAATAAGCATCCACGAGCTGCCTCAACTCGAGAGCAACTCGTGACTCCTTTTTAGAGGAAATTTTGGCCCATTCGGCCCTCATTTCCTCGATCCTCCCCAAGCCTTCAGCCCTGGAGGTCACCTGCTTTGACACAGGCTTCACTCCAGCGGCTTCCCGCTCAGGGACAGAATCCGCCTTGCCGCTTTCCGCCTTGCCTTGCTTCGCAAGTCGGCGTCCTTCGGACTTGGCGCCCCCCTCTACGCCGTGCTCCCGCTGTACGGTTCCAGCCTTAGCCTTCTCCGCACAGCCCAAAGCAGAGGTGTCCCGCAGGCTTTTAGTGCAAGCCGCTACACTCGGGCGCTCCACTACCCGAGGGGCTTCCGTGACCTCCTTCTCGGAGGACCGGGGCCTCGGCGGCGACCTGCCGATTGACCTCCTCGGCATGAAGGGGTCACCGGCTACCAGGTCCTTGGCCAAACCGACCAAGTCCTCCAGACAACCTCCTCCGGGTTGCTCCATCGCTTTAATGCCTGACACTACACCAGCTGTGCTGCCAGGTACTACAAACACAGCTTGTTTAAAACTATCACCTATCCACAAAACTAAGGTGAGTGTCTAAACCTCTTGTACCCCGACGGACCGTCTGTTCGGCAGCCCAATCGAGGAGTCGAAGAATAAAACACTCCTACCACCGGCTAGGTTGGAGCGGAAAACCGCTTCTCGAACCTGCCAGAGGATCTGAAAAATTTCTGGCCTCACCAACTACGAAACGGGGACACGTTTTATTTCAAAGGAAACGTCCTTATTTGGCCGACAGCAGCACTCCTGCAACACACTACGCCGCCGCTCGGTTAAACTCCTCACAGCAACGTAGGTTGACTAACCGCTGCTGATCGTTGTCAACCCCGACGACGAGAACGTAGAACGCTGTACTTGCAGAATCAAATTGCAACCGGTTGCAGAACACAAGTTTTACAGCACGGGGCCAGAGGCCGAGAAGCGATCATCAGTAGGGTAATTTGGTTAGCTGGCATTTCTCCCGCCACCACCCCATTCGGTCGCCCTAGAGCATAGACCAAATGTACTGTGCCAATAAACGGCTACTGAGCCTCGAAACAGATTTGCGACCTCGTTTTCCTAATTGCTCCTAGTGAGCTCCTATCTTGCGTGAGCGGTTAAGCTGGGCGCCGTACAGCACCCGCCTATGTGTCCCTACCGCTCACTTGTCACATTAAAACTAAATCGGGGAGGCGCACCCCTTGTTACAATTAAAACAATAACAGTTACAACTTAAAAGACGGCAATTTAAGCCGCCACGCCTCGGTCGCTGTTTGCCAGCTAGTGTCTGTCCACCATTTAAGCGCTTGGAGCTTTATTGGCTGATGGCAGCCATTATTTCTAGGAAGGTTTTCACCGACACGCCACAGGAATCAATTATTCCCCATTAAAATTAACTTATACTACCGATGACGGTTGAACATCGCAACCTCATCGAGGAACTCCCACACGGTCCGACAATGCGGCTCACGCCACATTGACTCGCCGTTTATGAGCGGCCAGTTTTCCCCCTGACCTCTAAGTTCCAGGGTGGCCCGGTCTCTGGCCCCCCCAAGAGCAGGGCAGTCGAACATTAGGTGTTCGTTCGACTGGACCTCCCCGCAGACGCACAACTCATCAGCCGCTAGGCGAAACCTGAACAGATATTGCATCAAATTCACGTGGTTGGTGAGCACTTGGGCACCCGCCGCCCTTAAAAATGAACTTGAGGCATACCATCCCCCCAGATCCTGTATAAATCTATACAGCGATCTTCCCTTAGACGTGGTGTGCCATTCATGCTGCCATGCCTCCATCGCGAGGCCCCAAAGCCTCTTCCGCAGGCGGGAAATGGGCAACTGCTCGAAATTTAGACCCGGTGCATTGCGATCACCGTTCCGTTCCGGTTCTAGCCCGGCCCGAAACCGTATCCCAAATACCTCGGTTTCCCGACCTCTTCGCAACTTCCACATGGCTGCTCGAACTTTCACCACTAAATCGATTGGGAGAGCCTTTCCCAATACGGTAGTAGCCTCGTAGGAGGTTGTTTTAAAAACACCAGTGCATACAATTAAGGCTCTGCGCTGGGCACTCCTTAAATTTAGAAGCAGTGCTCTATTTCTGTCCAACCTATGCGCCCAAACTGGCGCCGCGTATGCAATCATAGCCTCGAAGACACCTCGGTACACTAAGTACATTTGGCGACCAGAAAGCCCGTAGTCTTTCCGAGCAATCCTTCTAAGTTTGTGCATCACAGAGACGGCGTCCGCCGCAACTTGTCTAATGTGGTTGCTAAAAAGCAACTTATCATCAAACAAAACACCTAGGTACTTATGAACCCTTACTCGGCTGATTACACAGCCTTTATACTTAATGTGGGGGTTTCGACTGCATGATAATTTGTCTGCGCCCTTTAGAAGCATAAACTTCGTCTTGGGCACAGAAATCTTTAAATTTTGTATGTCCATCCAGCCTTCGGCGGTTGACAAGGCCGCCTGCGCTCTACTTTCCAGCTGTGGTCGTGAATTTCCACGAACTAAAAGGAGACAGTCATCGGCGAAAGCCTGGGCCGTGACTCCTTCTGGGAATGTCAACCCCAGAAATCCATCGAACACCAGGTTCCACAGCAGGGGACCGAGAACGGAACCCTGCGGGCTTCCCCTGGTGACGGATTTTTCCACAACTAGGTGCGCATCTTTAAACAGGGCCGTACGGTTAGACAAATAGTCTCGTACCACGGCCTGTATGGCTTCGGGAACATCGCGGCGTTCCAAAGCATAGAGGACAGAACTCCAACACAAAGAAGGAAATGCTGCCTCTATATCAATAAAAATAGCCAAAACATATTTGCAGTCGGCGCTTTCCACCTCGGTAAGAGCATTTAAGATGCAATCCTCGGTGCCAACCCCTTTCATGAAGCCATATTGGCCTCGATTTAGAATACAGCTCATATCGATGCCTTCCTCGAGCCGTTCCACAACCAGCCTTTCCAGCAACTTGCCGAGAACCGGCAAGAGGCTGATGGGTCGATAACTGCCGACCTCACCAGGATCCTTTCCAGGTTTCAGGATTACCCTTACCAAAGCCACCTTCCAGCAAGCCGGAAAGCAGCCCCAGTTTAGGCATCCCGTGAACAGTCTGCCCAGTGGCTCTCTTATGACAGGCAATAAATGATGGAAAATATCCGGGTCAAGTTGGTCAATCCCCGGTGCCTTCCCTAGTGCCATTCGAGAAACCACTCGGTCTATATCTTCGGGTTCCACGGTCCGAACGCCAGGGAATGGTGTTTCACCCGCCCTAACGCCGATTTCCGCTTCCCCCTCCGGAGCATCTGGAAACAGAGTATCCAGGAACGCCCGGTAAGTCGCCACAGATGTTAATGTGTGGTCACGACCACCTAACCCGCACCGGACACTGGACAACACGTGCAATGGCTTCGGTCGGTAACAAGCCTTCGCGAGCTGCCAGGGATCGCGCTGCAATTCCCGCATGGAGTCTTTCCAAAACTTGAGTTTGGCTTCCTTGATGGCGTGAACATATTCGTTACGGGCGCGCCGGAAGGCCCGCAGACGCTCAGCGCGCACGTCGTTGACAGTGATCCCCGTTAGGGGGCAACGCTGGTATCTTGCCCGAGCGGACCTCACTCTTGCGCGCAGCACACTAAGGTCAGAGGACCACCATTTCTTGCCGGGCCTCCGTCTGCCTTCCACAGACGACCCCCCGGAAAATGGGGTCATGACGGCTCCAGGCACGCTAAGATCAGCGGACTGGCTGCTTGTGACGGGTCCGTCCATTGGCCTAGGCCGCCGTAGGACCACGTCGCAACCAGTCTTGATGGCCCGGCCGATTAGCTCCGCCATCAATTCCACCTCCTCCCTCGACTCCATGCTCCACCGCAACCCCTGCAATGCAGCATCGCACACCCGCCTAAGCCTGTGTCGATCCAGGCCCCTTAGGTTGTAGCGACCTGGATTTGGTGCCCTTGGACCGCCTCCGTAAGCGATTTCATAGGTTATAAGCCTATGATCGCTCACACTGGCCTCGGGCCAGACAGTCCAACTACCTATCCTTCGAAGCAAACCACCCGTCACCAAGGTGACGTCTATATAACTCTCTCCCAGTTCGCTGGAGAAAGTTGGTGGTTGCTCCGCATCATTAATCAGGTAGAGGTTCCTGGCTTCTGCGAACTGTTCGAGACCAGCGCCTCTGGGGTCTGTGAGTGGTGAACCCCAGGCGGTAGATTTGGCGTTAGCATCCAGGGCAACCAGCACTCTGGTGCCCGGGAGACTGTCCAGAATCCCGCCCAACTTCGCCAGCAAGTCATCGATACTCCATCCAAGCTGGAAGTATCCCGACACGAGTACAACATCGAGCGTACCCCTCGTGATCCGCACGACAGTGAATTGCTCATCTGACCACTGGGGCATCCAGAACACACCCAAATCGTCAGAGCCAACCACAATCGCAGAGAGCGGCCGTCCCCCACGAGAATGAATAACTTTCACCCCGTGGAAGCCGACCACCCTATCCGCGACTGCGTACGGCTCCTGGACCAAGAGGACCTCAAGGTTGTACTCCTCAAGGAGCCTCATGGCCTCGGACGTGGCTGCCCGGGAATGATGCAGATTAATCTGCCCCAGGCGTATGCGTTCGAAGTGGAAGATGTCCCCAAGGGCTTCTGACCGTTCAAGCGTCGCCATAAGCTGTGTTGTTAACAGCTCGAGCCCGTGCTATGTCGTACGCCTTACACAACCGACCTCCTACCCTGTGTCCGGCATTACTGCCTTTCACCTGGCAGCAGGCGGCGCACTTGGGTGGCGCCGACTTGGCAGGGCAGTTGGTTGCCCTGTGCCCCGGAGCAGCACAGTGGCCACACATCTCCTTTTGCGCTCGGCAACGGAGAGCGGTGTGCCCAAATCCCTGACACTTAAAGCATCGGGCTACTTGAATATGGTCGACAACTCTACAGGCCGTCCACCCAAAAAACAATCTTCCACTGGCCACTAAAACCTGCCGGATCTTCGGCGAGGTCTCGAGTACCCAGTGACTCTTCAGGGATTCCTTTCTCCCCAGCTGCCTGATCACCTTAGTTTCCCTAAGGAAGTCCTCGACGGTCATATCCAACATTGGATTTTGACCGTGGATTGCTGTGAGGATTTCAGGCTCCTCTACCCGCGTTGCCCTTGGCATATCATAAACCAATATCTGAGGCTTCCGCTCGGCTAACAGCTGAGCCTTCAGCCCGTTCTTTACCAGAACTTCTGCCTCCAGCAGTTGTTTTGCCTGCCGCTCATTTACAACCTCCAGGACTACACCATGATCCCTGGTTTTCGTGACCCGGGAAATCTGGAACTTTTCCTTCCTCGGGTCCAGGATCTTCTTTAGGGTTAGCTCCGTCATTGCCGACGAAGCCCCCTGACCAGGTTTAATAGGGACCACCTTTACAGTGGCCCGCTTAATTTTGGCCGGCGCCTGTGCTGGCGGCGGCGGACCTACCCGCTTAGGCGCAGGCGCGGCTGTTATTGAGGCGAAGGAGACAGGCTTCTTCACCTTCTCCTCCACTCTCTTAATGGTTTTGTGGAGCTCGCCCAAAGCCTCACCCGTTACCGGCTTGAAGCTTCGGACTCCTTCCACAACCTGGTCTACCTTGCCGGACAGTCGACTAACGACTGAGTCCAGCGCAAGGTTTGCACCCTGGAGGCCTTCGCATTTCAACGCCAGCCCGGTCACCATCATCATGCAATCGCTCAAATAAGAGTCGACTAGGTGGCGTAGTTCCACCGCGACTCTCGATTCCTTCTTCGAGGAGATCTTGGCCCACTCAGCCCTCATCTCCTCGATCCGTCCCACACTTCCAGCCCCTGAGGCCTCCCGCCTCTCGACAGGCTTAACCTCCGGTGCCTTGGGCGCGGGAGCGGATGCAGCGTCACCGCTTACCTCCTTCCCAGACTTCGTTGGGCGCCGCACTTCTGACTTGGCGCCCCCCTCTTTGCCTGGTCCTCGCTGGACGGGCCCGGCTTTCGCCTTCACCGAACAGCTCTGAACCGCGGTATCGGGCAGGATTTGCTGCAATGCCGCAGCACTCGGATGCTCCACTTTCCGAGGGGCTTCCGTGACCTCCTTATCGGAGGACCGGGGCCTCGGCGGCGACCTGCCGAGTGACCTCCTCGGCAAGAAGGGGTCACCGGAGACCAGGTCCTTGGCCAAACCGACCAAGTCATCCATGCAACCTCCCCCGGATTGCTCCATCGCAAGATCTGACAATACACCAACTGCGGTGCCAGACACTACAACCACAGTTTGTTTGAACCTATCACCTATCACAAGTCCTGGTGAGCGTCAAACCTCTTATACCCCGACGGACCGTCTGTTCGGCAGCCCAATCGAGGAGTCGAAGAATGAAACACTCCTACCACCGGCTAGGTTGGAGCGGAAAACCGCTTCTCGAACCTGCCAGAGGATCTGAAAAATTTCTGGCCTCACCAACTACGAAAACGGGGACACGTTGTAATCAAAGGAAACGTCCTTATTTGGCCGACAGCAGCACTCCTGCAACACACTACGCCGCCGCTCGGTTAAACTCCTCACAGCAACGTAGGTTGACTAACCGCTGCTGATCGTTGTCAACCCCGACGACGAGAACGTAGAACGCTGTACTTGCAGAATCAAGTTGCAACCGGTTGCAGAACACAAGTTATACAGCACGGGGCCAGAGGCCGAGAAGCGATCATCAGTAGGGTAATTTGGTTAGCTGGCATTTCTCCCGCCACCACCCCATTCGGTCGCCCTAGAGCATAGACCAAATGTACTGTGCCAATAAACGGCTACTGTGCCTCAAAACAGATTTGCGACCTCGTTTCCTAATTGCTCCTAATGAGCTCCTATCATGCGTGAGCGGTTAAGCAGGGCGCCATACAGCACCCGCCTATGTGTCCCTACCGCTCACTTGTCACATTAAAACTAAATCGGGGAGGCGCACCCCTTGTTACAATTAAAACAAACAAAGTTACATATTAAAAGACGGCAATTTAAGCCGCCACGCCTCGGTCGCTGTTTGCCAGCTAGTGCCTGTCCACCATTTAAGCGCTTGGAGCTTTATTGGCTGATGGCAGCCATTATTTCTAGGAAGGTTTTCACCGACACGCCACAGGAATCAATTATTCCCCATTAAAATTAGCTTAAACTACCGATGACGGTTGAACATCGCAACCTCATCGAGGAACTCCCACACGGTCCGACAATGCGGCTCACGCCACATTGACTCGCCGTTGATGAGCGGCCAGTTTTCCCCCTGACCTCTAAGTTCCAGGGTGGCCCGGTCTCTGGCCCCCCCAAGAGCAGGGCAGTCGAACAGTAGGTGTTCGTTCGACTGGACCTCCCCGCAGACGCACAACTCATCAGCCGCTAGGCGAAACCTGAACAGATATTGCATCAAATTCACGTGGTTGGTGAGCACTTGGGCACCCGCCGCCCTTAAAAATGAACCTGAGGCATACCATCCCCCCAGATCCTGTATAAATCTATACAGAGATCTTCCCTTAGGCGTGGTGTGCCATTCATGCTGCCATGCCTCCATCGCGAGGCCCCAAAGCCTCTTCCGCAGGCGGGAAATGGGCAACTGTTCGCAATTTAGACCCGGTGCATTGTGATCACCGTTCCGTTCCGGTTCTAGCCCGGCCCGAAACCGTGTCCCAAATACCTCGGTTTCCCGACCTCTTCGCAACTTCCACATGGCTGCTCGAACTTTCACCACTAAATCGATTGGGAGAGCCTTTCCCAATACGGTAGTAGCCTCGTAGGAGGTTGTTTTAAAAACACCAGTGCATACAATTAAGGCTCTGCGCTGGGCACTCCTTAAATTTAGAAGCAGTGCTCTATTTCTATCCAACCTATGCGCCCAAACTGGCGCCGCGTATGCAATCATAGCCTCGAAGACACCTCGGTACACTAAGTACATTTGGCGACCAGAAAGCCCGTAGTCTTTCCGAGCAATCCTTCTAAGTTTGTGCATCACAGAGACGGCGTCCGCCGCAACTTGTCTGATGTGGTTGCTAAAAAGCAACTTATCATCGAACAAAACACCTAGGTACTTATGAACCCTTACTCGGCTGATTACACAGCCTTTATACTTAATGTGGGGGTTTCGACTGCATGATAATTTGTCTGCGCCCTTTAGAAGCATAAACTTCGTCTTGGGCACAGAAATCTTTAAATTTTGCATGTCCATCCAGCCTTCGGCGGTTGACAAGGCCGCCTGCGCTCTACTTTCCAGCTGTGGTCGTGAATTTCCACGAACTAAAAGGAGACAGTCATCGGCGAAAGCCTGGGCCGTGACTCCTTCTGGGAATGTCAACCCCAGAAATCCATCGAACACCAGGTTCCACAGCAGGGGACCGAGAACGGAACCCTGCGGGCTTCCCCTGGTGACGGATTTTTCCACAACTAGGTGCGCATCTTTAAACAGGGCCGTACGGTTAGACAAATAGTCTCGTACCACGGCCTGTATGGCTTCGGGAACATCGCGGCGTTCCAAAGCATAGAGGACAGAACTCCAACACAAAGAAGGAAATGCTGCCTCTATATCAATAAAAATAGCCAAAACATATTTGCAGTCGGCGCTTTCCACCTCGGTAAGAGCATTTAAGATGCAATCCTCGGTGCCAACCCCTTTCATGAAGCCATATTGGCCTCGATTTAGAATACAGCTCATATCGATGCCTTCCTCGAGCCGTTCCACAACCAGCCTTTCCAGCAACTTGCCGAGAACCGGCAAGAGGCTGATGGGTCGATAACTGCCGACCTCACCAGGATCCTTTCCAGGTTTCAGGATCACCCTTACCAAAGCCACCTTCCAGCAAGCCGGAAAGCAGCCCCAGTCTAGGCATCCCGTGAACAGTCTGCCCAGTGGCTCTCTTATGACAGGCAATAAATGATGGAAAATATCCGGGTCAAGTTGGTCAATCCCCGGTGCCTTCCCTAGTGCCATTCGAGAAACCACTCGGTCTATATCTTCGGGTTCCACGGTCCGAACGCCAGGGAATGGTGTTTCACCCGCCCTAACGCCGATTTCCGCTTCCCCCTCCGGAGCATCTGGAAACAGAGTATCCAGGAACGCCCGGTAAGTCGCCACAGATGTTAATGTGTGGTCACGACCACCTAACCCGCACCGGACACTGGACAACACGTGCAATGGCTTCGGTCGGTAACAAGCCTTCGCGAGCTGCCAGGGATCGCGCTGCAATTCCCGCATGGAGTCTTTCCAAAACTTGAGTTTGGCTTCCTTGATGGCGTGAACATATTCGTTACGGGCGCGCCGGAAGGCCCGCAGACGCTCAGCGCGCACGTCGTTGACAGTGATCCCCGTTAGGGGGCAACGCTGGTATCTTGCCCGAGCGGACCTCACTCTTGCGCGCAGCACACTAAGGTCAGAGGACCACCATTTCTTGCCGGGCCTCCGTCTGCCTTCCACAGACGACCCCCCGGAAAATGGGGTCATGACGGCTCCAGGCACGCTAAGATCAGCGGACTGGCTGCTTATGACGGGTCCGTCCATTGGCCTAGGCCGCCGTAGGACCACGTCGCAACCAGTCTTGATGGCCCGGCCGATTAGCTCCGCCATCAATTCCACCTCCTCCCTCGACTCCATGCTCCACCGCAACCCCTGCAATGCAGCATCGCACACCCGCCTAAGCCTGTGTCGATCCAGGCCCCTTAGGTTGTAGCGACCTGGATTTGGTGCCCTTGGACCGCCTCCGTAAGCGATTTCATAGGTTATAAGCCTATGATCGCTCACACTGGCCTCGGGCCAGACAGTCCAACTACCTATCCTTCGAAGCAAACCACCCGTCACCAAGGTGACATCTATATAACTCTCTCCCAGTTCGCTGGAGAAAGTTGGTGGTTGCTCCGCATCATTAATCAGGTAGAGGTTCCTGGCTTCTGCGAACTGTTCGAGACCAGCGCCTCTGGGGTCTGTGAGTGGTGAACCCCAGGCGGTAGATTTGGCGTTAGCATCCAGGGCAACCAGCACTCTGGTGCCCGGGAGACTGTCCAGAATCCCGCCCAACTTCGCCAGCAAGTCATCGATACTCCATCCAAGCTGGAAGTATCCCGACACGAGTACAACATCGAGCGTACCCCTCGTGATCCGCACGACGGTGAATTGCTCATCTGACCACTGGGGCATCCAGAACACACCCAAATCGTCAGAGCCAACCACAATCGCAGAGAGCGGCCGTCCCCCACGAGAATGAATAACTTTCACCCCGTGGAAGCCGACCACCCTATCCGCGACTGCGTACGGCTCCTGGACCAAGAGGACCTCAAGGTTGTACTCCTCAAGGAGCCTCATGGCCTCGGACGTGGCTGCCCGGGAATGATGCAGATTAATCTGCCCCAGGCGTATGCGTTCGAAGTGGAAGATGTCCCCAAGGGCTTCTGACCGTTCAAGCGTCGCCATAAGCTGTGTTGTTAACAGCTCGAGCCCGTGCTATGTCGTACGCCTTACACAACCGACCTCCTACCCTGTGTCCGGCATTACTGCCTTTCACCTGGCAGCAGGCGGCGCACTTGGGTGGCGCCGACTTGGCAGGGCAGTTGGTTGCCCTGTGCCCCGGAGCAGCACAGTGGCCACACATCTCCTTTTGCGCTCGGCAACGGAGAGCGGTGTGCCCAAATCCCTGACACTTAAAGCATCGGGCTACTTGAATATGGTCGACAACTCTACAGGCCGTCCACCCAAAAAACAATCTTCCACTGGCCACTAAAACCTGCCGGATCTTCGGCGAGGTCTCGAGTACCCAGTGACTCTTCAGGGATTCCTTTCTCCCCAGCTGCCTGATCACCTTAGTTTCCCTAAGGAAGTCCTCGACGGTCATATCCAACATTGGATTTTGACCGTGGATTGCTGTGAGGATTTCAGGCTCCTCTACCCGCGTTGCCCTTGGCATATCATAAACCAATATCTGAGGCTTTCGCTCGGCTAACAGCTGAGCCTTCAGCCCGTTCTTTACCAGAACTTCTGCCTCCAGCAGTTGTTTTGCCTGCCGCTCATTTACCACCTCCAGGACTACACCATGATCCCTGGTTTTCGTGACCCGGGAAATCTGGAACTTTTCCTTCCTCGGGTCCAGGATCTTCTTTAGGGTTAGCTCCGTCATTGCCGACGAAGCCCCCTGACCAGGTTTAATAGGGACCACCTTTACAGTGGCCCGCTTAATTTTGGCCGGCGCCTGTGCTGGCGGCGGCGGACCTACCCGCTTAGGCGCAGGCGCGGCTGTTATTGAGGCGAAGGAGACAGGCTTCTTCACCTTCTCCTCCACTCTCTTAATGGTTTTGTGGAGCTCGCCCAAAGCCTCACCCGTTACCGGCTTGAAGCTTCGGACTCCTTCCACAACCTGGTCTACCTTGCCGGACAGTCGACTAACGACTGAGTCCAGCGCAAGGTTTGCACCCTGGAGGCCTTCGCATTTCAACGCCAGCCCGGTCACCATCATCATGCAATCGCTCAAATAAGAGTCGACTAGGTGGCGTAGTTCCACCGCGACTCTCGATTCCTTCTTCGAGGAGATCTTGGCCCACTCAGCCCTCATCTCCTCGATCCGTCCCACACTTCCAGCCCCTGAGGCCTCCCGCCTTTCGACAGGCTTAACCTCCGGTGCCTTGGGCGCGGGAGCGGATGCAGCGTCACCGCTTACCTCCTTCCCAGACTTCGTTGGGCGCCGCACTTCTGACTTGGCGCCCCCCTCTTTGCCTGGTCCTCGCTGGACGGGCCCGGCTTTCGCCTTCACCGGACAGCTCGGAGCCGCGGTATCGGGCAGGATTTGCTGCAATGCCGCAGCACTCGGATGCTCCACTTTCCGAGGGGCTTCCGTGACCTCCTTATCGGAGGACCGGGGCCTCGGCGGCGACCTGCCGAGTGACCTCCTCGGCAAGAAGGGGTCACCGGAGACCAGGTCCTTGGCCAAACCGACCAAGTCATCCATGCAACCTCCCCCGGATTGCTCCATCGCAGAATCAGACAATACACCAACTGTGGTGCCAGACACTACAGCCACAGTTTGTTTGAACCTATCACCTATCACAAGTCCTGGTGAGCGTCAAACCTCTTATACCCCGACGGACCGTCTGTTCGGCAGCCCAATCAAGGAGTCGAAGAATGAAACACTCCTACCACCGGCTAGGTTGGAGCGGAAAACCGCTTCTCGAACCTGCCAGAGGATCTGAAAAATTTCTGGCCTCACCAACTACGAAACGGGGACACGTTGTATTTCAAAGGAAACGTCCTTATTTGGCCGACAGCAGCACTCCTGCAACACACTACGCCGCCGCTCGGTTAAACTCCTCACAGCAACGTAGGTTGACTAACCGCTGCTGATCGTTGTCAACCACGACGACGAGAACGTAGAACGCTGTACTTGCAGAATCAAGTTGCAACCGGTTGCAGAACACAAGTTTTACAGCACGGGGCCAGAGGCCGAGAAGCGAAGAGAATCAGTAGGGTAATTGGTTAGCTGGCATTTCTCCCGCCACCACCCCATTCGGTCGCCCTAG
>NC_134455.1:43696198-43698698 GCF_047948215.1 Lycorma delicatula | reverse complement strand
TCAACCTCTGAACCGTCAACGCAGCGGACAGCATTTCACTAATCCGCTGCTCGGGAAGCATTGCCTTCTGCAAGCTGAAGGCAACCCCAAGATATTTGAACGTTTCATCTATCTCCAGAGGTCGAACCCCAAGACCAGCCAGAAACTTTAAATCGGGATCGGCGCACACATAACTTTTATTTTTATATTTAATATAACCCGCGAAACATTTATCATAATTAAATTTTAAGCCGATGTCGCTAAAAAAGGTCTCAACCGCGTTTAACTGTCTTTGTCCAACGCTCGGACGACAAGACAGCAGGACCAAGTCATCGGCGAACCCAATGGCACCAGTCGTTCCATCAAGCTCACCTAATTCCGAACCAACAGTTAAATTGAATACCGGATCTATAATTAAGTTGAAAAGGAGAGCAGACAGCGGATCACCCTGTTTGACTCCTCTACGGAGATCAAGGTTGAACTCCTGGCCTTCGGACTGGAATACTGTCTGGGCCCCGGTGTACATGGCCCGAATAGCTCCGACAAAACTTGCCGGAAACCCGCGCGCCTTCAGCGCAGCCCAAATGGCTTCATGCGGGACAGTATCGAAGGCTTTCTCAAGATCAACCATCGTGACCACTGCGCCCTCCTGCCTACCTGACTTGGCCCCGCGAATTGCCTCATTCAACACAAAGCAATTCGCGAAACATCCATTCCCCGCTACAAATCCCCTTTGAGAGGGATGCAGCTGGACTCTAGCCCGAATCCGAGACTCGAGAAGCCCAGCATACACCCTCGCCAAAACAGAACTTATAGTGATTGGCCGCCAAGCCCCTGGATCTTTCGGATCCTTATTAGGCTTGGGAATGAACGTTGTCCTATTAGTTAACCATGGCTTAGGGTAATAGTTCTTAACAAATAACAATGTAAAAAGCTTCAGCAGTAGGTGCTCATAGCCCGCAATAAGCACATCATTGCGGCACACGCCATCTGGGCCCGGAGCCCCTTTGGCTTTGAGCCGCTTTACCCTCTGCCTAATTTCTTTAACCTCGAACGGCGGCATGACTAAATCGATAGTCATATTCTCAGAAATAGGATATTTAAATTTTGACCTAACCGATTGACCCCATAGCTCAGTATAAGTTTCCTTCAACTGAGCTATTGGGGCATTTATCCTCTCCTCCGGGTCTTTGAGGAGGGAAAGGTCACCTGCAACTACCATATCGGCAAGTTTGCTCGGTGCCTTGCGGTAGAGCTCCTGCGTCCGTGCATAACGACGCTTTTTCCTGCTGTCATGGCCTCTACCGCGTGTGCGTCCCTTATTATTAGCATTAAATTTTGAGTAGGGAGGTTTTCTTTTACTAAATTTAGAATTATTCTTTAAGGCATCGGCGAGTTCTCCGACCAACTCGTCGATAACATCACATCCGAACTCTTGTCTCCCGATGACAGAGTCCAGCAACACGTCACACTGGTGGATAAACTTGAAGAGTTTTCCACCAGACTTGAGTTGCGGGTTGGCCTCTCAAGCCCTCCGTGCCATCAAGATTAGATGAGCACATCCATCATCAACCGCCTCAACCACGGGCACTTGTGGTGACCCGGGCGGCGATGGACTGCCATCCGCACTATCCAGCACGGCCCCGCTACTCACACCGCTCATAGGTTCATGAGCGTCCCGCATCAACGGACCTTCCCCCACATCCCCCACACACACCGGACGGTGCACACGGCTTCTCAGTGCTCGATTAGGAACACTGAGGGGCTCTCTCCGGCTGGTGTTAGTTCTAGCCGCCCGTTGGTTGGCTAACACCGGATGCGCACTACGGATGTGCACCCCGAGTCCACTCTTAGTAGTGAAGACCCGGGAACAACCATCCGCAGGGCACCGATGATCACCTTCCTCTGGGGGCGCCGGGCCCTTACATTTAGCCTGGTGTACACACGCCGCGATGTAAGTAGGATACCGGGTCGTGCCGCATTTAATGCAAGACCACTCAATCCCCACCTTAGGATGAATCTTACTATAATGATCCATCAGGCCGTTTCTACCTCCCGCAGTACGAAAAAGCAATAAACATTGCTGACACTGCTGCTGGTCAAAGGGGATAGAATACGTATGAACGGCGTCCTGGCCCCTCCTAGCCATTAGCCGCCTTGACGGTGAATCAAGGTTCATTTCGCGTTCCAAACGCTATCTCCCTGCTATAGGATTCCAGGGAACTCGAACGCTTATAAAGAAAAGACAACTCTTCCCAGACCTCCCGCCGGCGTCTCCGGGTCATTTTGGGTTACCCCGACGAGCGCTCGCAGGCGAGTGCCCGCGAAGTGACGGTTCCGCAGCCGGGTTCCGGAATAGGAACCGGATTCCCTTTCGCCCGACGGGAGCAGTCGACCGCGGCCGCAAGGTGCGCACACCCTCGGTCCAGCCAAGTACGATTGCTGCCCATCAACATCGGATTTCTCCTAGGGCTTAGGGTCGACTGACTCTTGTGCAACGGCTGTTCACAAGAAACCCTTC
>NC_134455.1:43628698-43691198 GCF_047948215.1 Lycorma delicatula | reverse complement strand
GGGACCGACCTTAACTCCGGCAAACTAAATAACCGGCCCGAAGAGCCGGCGTCACAAGCGTTATCCCGCCAGAGCAACCGCGTGAAATACGCCTCAAGCCGCGGGAAACTGGCATACTGGACTGCAAGACTGCAGCTTTTCGCACTCAAGTCTCCGAGCAATGAGGGCCGCGGATTGCCTGACATGTGACTACGCCAACCCATTTAGGGGGCAAGCATACCGCAAAAACCAAGCCGATGCCGGCCCTTCGTGGAAGGGTACGGCCGGCCGAAAGCAGTAGCTCGCCGCGCCCGTAAACAATCCTACGGAACAACGCGACGGCCAAAGTCTGAAGGCTCGCATAGGTACAGCGGCCGAAAGCAAGCAATGCGGATACAACACCGAATTGTAGCTCTCGAGGCGGCGAATGTGAAAAGAATTTTCACCCTAAGCTGAGCACGACAGATCAGCGGGCGTTGCGAAGAACGCAGGTCCTCCAACATCAAGACCTTTACACAGGCAGACGACCAGATAGGGCGAATCGCAAAACGAATCACAGGGCGAGCCTGCCGCAAAAACCAGACCTATACCGGCCGAAAGAAGCGGCTCGCCAAATCCACGAACGGCCGAGGCCGGAAGGCTCGCACCAGTACAGCAGCCGAAAGCCGATAAACCAATATCTGAGGCCTCCGCTCGGCTAACAGCTGAGCCTTCAGCCCGTTCTTTACCAGAACTTCTGCCTCCAGCAGTTGTTTCGCCTGCCGCTCATTTACTACCTCCAGAACTACACCATGATCCCTGGTTTTCGTGACCCGGGAAATCTGGAACTTTTCCTTCCTCGGGTCCAGGATCTTCTTTAGGGTTAGCTCCGTCATTGCCGACGAAGCCCCCTGACCAGGTTTGATAGGGACCACCTTTACAGTGGCCCGCTTAATTTTGGCCGGCGCCTGCGCTGGCGGCGGCGGACCTACCCGCTTAGGCGCAGGCGCGGCTGTTACGGAGGCGAAGGAGACAGGCTTCTTTACCTTCTCCTCCACTCTCTTAATTGATTTGTGGAGCTCGCCCAAAGCCTCACCCGTTACCGGCTTGAAACTTCGGACTCCTTCCACAACCTGGTCCACCTTGCCGGATAGTCGACTGACGACTGAATCCAGCGCAAGGTTTGCACCCTGGAGGCCTTCACACTTCAACGCCAGCCCGGTCACCAACAACGTACATTCACTCAAATAAGAGTCGACTAAGTGGCGCAACTCCACCGCGACTCTAGATTCCTTTTTTGAGGAGATCTTGGCCCACTCAGCCCTCATCTCCTCAATCCGCCCCACACTTCCAGCCCCCGAGGCCTCCCGCCTTTCGACAGGCTTAACCTCCGGTGCCTTGGGCGCAGGAACGGATGTAGCGCCTCCGCTTACCTCCTTCCCAGACTTCGTAGGGCGCCGCACTTCTGACTTGGCGCCCCCCTCTTTGCCTGGTCCTCGCTGGACGGGCCCGGCTTTCGCCTTCACCGGACAGCTCGGAACCGCGGTTTCAGGCAGGATTTCCTGCAATGCCGCAGCACTCGGATGCTCCACTATCCGAGGGACTTCCGTGACCTCCTTATCGGAGGACCGGGGCCTCGGCGGCGACCTGCCGAGTGACCTCCTCGGCAAGAAGGGGTCACCGGAGACCAGGTCCTTGGCCAAACCGACCAAGTCATCCATGCAACCTCCCCCGGATTGCTCCATCGCAGAATCTAGCAATACACCAACTGTGGTGCCAGACACTACAACCACAGTTTGTTTGAAACTATCACCTATCACAAGTCCTGGTGAGCGTCAAACCTCTTATACCCCGACGGACCGTCTGTTCGGCAGCCCAATCGAGGAGTCGAAGAATGAAACACTCCTACCACCGGCTAGGTTGGAGCGGAGAACCGCTTCTCGAACCTGCCAGAGGATCTGAAAAATTTATCTGGCCTCACCAACTACGAAATGGGGACAAGTTGTAAACAAAGGAAACGTCCTTATTTAGCCGACAGCAGCACTCCTGCAACTTGCTGCGCTTTGAGCTGATTTGGCTGGTGGCCAGCCCTCTTACCAAGGTAATAGGTTTCCAGCAGCAAAGCTTTCAGGAGTCTAAATGCATTTACATTTATTCCCTTACATTTACCGATGACGGTTGAACATAGCAACCTCATCGAGGAACTCCCACACGGTCCGACAGTGCGGCTCTCGCCACACTGCCTCGCCGCTTGTGAGCGGCCAGGTTTCCCCCTGACCTCTAAGTTCCAGGGTGGCACGGTCTCTGGCCCCCCCAAGGGCCGGGCAGTCGTACATCATGTGTACATTTGACTGGACCTCCCCGCAGACACACAACTCATCAGCCACCAGGCGAAACCGAAACAGATATTGGTTTAGATTCACATGGTTGGTGAGCACCTGGGCACCCGACGCCTTTTAGAAGGAACTCGAGGCATACCATCCCCCCAAGTCCTGTATAAAATTATACAAGGATCTACCCTTAGTCGTGGTGTGCCATTCAAGCTGCCATGCCTCCATCGCGAGGCTTTGAAGCCTTTTCCGCAGACGGGAGATAGGCAACTGGACGAAATTTTGCTCCGGTGCATTGTGATCACCGTTCCGATCCGGTTCTGGCCCGGCTCGAAACCGCATCCCAAATGCCTCGGCCTCCCGACCTCTACGCAACTTCCACATGACTGCCCGAATTTTCACCACTAAATCAATTGGGAGAGCCTTTCCCAATACAGTAGTAGCCTCGTAGGAGGTTGTTTTAAATACCCCAGTGCATACAATCATGGCTCTGCGCTGGGCACTCCTTAAATTTTGAAGTAGTGCTCTATTTCTTTCCAACCTGTGCGCCCAAACCGGCGCCGCGTATGCGATCATACTCTCGAAGACGCCTCGGTACACCAAGTACATTTGGCGGCCCGACAGCCCGTAGTCTTTCCGAGCAATCCGTCTAAGTTTGTGCATCACAGAGACGGCGTCCGCCGCAACTTGTCTAATGTGGTTGCTAAAAAGCAACTTATCATCAAACAAAACACCTAGGTACTTATGAACCCTTACTCGGATGATTACACAGCCTTTATATTTAATGTGGGGGTTTCGACTGCATGATAATTTGTCTGCGCCCTTTAGAAGCATAAACTTCGTCTTGGGCACAGAAATTTTTAAATTTTGAATGTCCATCCAGCCTTCGGCGGTTGACAAAGCCGCCTGCGCTCTGCTTTCTAGCTGTGGTCGTGAATCTCCACGAACTAAAAGGAGACAGTCATCGGCGAAAGCCTGGGCCGTGACTCCTTCTGGGAAAGTCAATCCCAGAAATCCGTCAAACACCAGGTCTTAAGTAGGGTAAAGAGGACCTCGAGGTTGTACTCCTCAAGGAGCCTCATGGCCTCGCACGTGGCTGCCCGGGAATGATGCAGATTAATCTGCCCCAGGCGTATGCGTTCAAAGTGGAAGATGTCCCCAAGGGCTTCTGACCGTTCAAGCGTCGCCATAAGCTGTGTTGTTAACAGCTCGAGCCCGTGCTATATCGTACGCCTTACACAGCCGACCCCCTACCCTGTGTCCGGCATTACTGCCTTTCACCTGGCAGCAGGCGGCGCACTTGGGTGGCGACGACTTGGCAGGGCAGTTGGTTGCCCTGTGCCCCGGAGCGGCACAGTGGCCACACATCTCCTTTTGCGCTCGGCAACGGAGAGCGGTGTGCCCAAATCCCTGACACTTAAAGCATCGGGCTACCTGAACATGGTCGACAACTCTACAGGCCGTCCACCCAAAAAACAGTCTTCCACTGGCCACTAAAACCTGCCGGATCTTTGGCGAGGTCTCGAGTACCCAGTGACTCTTCAGGGATTCCTTTCTCCCCAGCTGCCGGATCACCTTAGTTCCCCTAAGGAAGTCCTCGACGGTCATATCCAACATTGGATTTTGACCGTGGATTGCTATGAGGATTTCAGGCTCCTCTACCCGCGTTGCCCTTGGCATATCATAAACCAATATCTGTGGCTTACGCTCGGCTAGCAACTGAGCCTTCAGCCCGTTCTTTACAAGAACCTCTGCCTCCAGCAGTTGTTTTGCCTGTCGCTCATTTGTGACCTCCAGAACGACACCATGATCCCTTGTATTAGTGACCCGGGAAATCTGGAACTTTTCTTTCATCGGGTCCAGGATCTTCTTCAGGGTTAGCTCCGTCATTGCAGACGAAGCCCCCTGACCAGGCTTAATTGGGATCACCTTTACAGTGGCCCGCTTAATTTTGGCCGGCGCCTGTGCTGGCGGCGGCGGACCAACCCGCTTAGGCGCAGGCGCGGCTGTTACTGAGGCGAAGGAGATAGGCTTCTTTACCTTCTCCTCCACTCTCTGAATCGACTTGTGGATCTCGCCCAAAGCTTCATCCGTTACCGGCTTGAAGCTCCGGACTCCTTCCACCACCTGGTCTACCTTGCCGGATAGTCGACTGACGACTGAATCCAGCGCAAGGTTTGCACCCTGGAGGCCTTCACATTTCATCGCCAGCCCGGTTACCATCAGCACACATTCACTTAAATAAGAGTCGACTAGGTGGCGTAGTTCCACCGCGACTCTTGATTCCTTCTTCGAGGAGATCTTGGCCCACTCGGCCCTCATCTCCTCAATCCGCCCCACACTTCCAGCCCCCGAAGCCTCCCGCCTTTCGACAGGCTTAACCTCCGGTGCCTTGGGCGCGGGAACGGATGCAGCGTCTCCGCTTACCTCCTTCCCAGACTTCGTAGGGCGCCGCACTTCTGACTTGGCGCCCCCCTCTTTGCCTGGTCCTCGCTGGACGGGCCCGGCTTTCGCCTTCACCGGACAGCTCGGAACCGCGGTATCGGGCAGGATTTGCTGCAATGCCGCAGCACTCGGATGCTCCAGTTTACGAGGGGCTTCCGTGACCTCCTTATCGGAGGACCGGGGCCTCGGCGGCGACCTGCCGAGTGACCTCCTTGGCAAGAAGGGATCAACGGAGACCAGGTCCTTGGCCAAACCGACCAAGTCATCCATGCAACCTCCCCCGGATTGCTCCATGGCTATATCTGACACTACACCAACTGCGTTGCCAGACACTACAAACACAGTAGAAGCCTATCACCTGTCACAAGTCTTGGGTGAGCGTCTATACCTCTTATACCTCGACGGACCGTCTGTTCGGCAGCCCAATCGAGGAGTCGAAATATAAAGCGCTCCTACCACCGGCTAGGTTGGAGCGGAAAACCGCTTCTCGAACCTGCCAGAGGATCTGAAAAATTTATCTGGCCTCACCAACTACGAAATGGGGACACGTTGTAAACAAAGGAAACGTCCTTATTTAGCCGACAGCAGCACTCCTGCAACACACTACGCCGCCGCTTGGTTAAACGCCTCACAGCAACGCAGGTTGACTAACCGCTGCTGATCGTTGTCAACCCCGACGACGAGAACGTAGAACGCTGTACTTGCAGAATCGAGTTAAGCACCGGTTGCTAAGCACAAGTTTTACAGCACGGGGCCAGAGGCCGAGAAGCGATCAGTAGGGTAATTTGGTTAGCTGGCATTTCTCCCGCCACCACCCCATTCGGTCGCCCTAGAGCATAGACGAAATGTACTGTGGCAATAAACGGCTACTGAGCCTCGAAACAGATTTGCGACCTCGTTATCCTAATTGCTCCTAGTGAGCTCCTATCTTGCGTGAGCGGTTAAGCTGGGCGCCGTACAGCACCCGCCTATGTGTCCCTACCGCTCACTTGTCACATTAAAACTAAATCGGGGAGGCGCACCCCTTGTTACAATTAAAACAATAAAAGTTACAAAATTAAAAGACGGCAATTTAAGCCGCCACGCCTCGGTCGCTGTTTGCCAGCTAGTGTCTGTCCACCATTTAAGCGCTTGGAGCTTTATTGGCTGATGGCAGCCATTATTTCTAGGAAGGTTTTCACCGACACGCCACAGGAATCAATTATTCCCCATTAAAATTAGCTTATACTACCGATGACGGTTGAACATCGCAACCTCATCGAGGAACTCCCACACGGTCCGACAATGCGGCTCACGCCACATTGACTCGCCGTTTATGAGCGGCCAGTTTTCCCCCTGACCTCTAAGTTCCAGGGTGGCCCGGTCTCTGGCCCCCCCAAGAGCAGGGCAGTCCAACATTAGGTGTTCGTTCGACTGGACCTCCCCACAGACGCACAACTCATCAGCCGCTAGGCGAAACCTGAACAGATATTGCATCAAATTCACGTGGTTGGTGAGCACTTGGGCACCCGCCGCCCTTAAAAATGAACTTGAGGCATACCATCCCCCCAGATCCTGTATAAATCTATACAGAGATCTTCCCTTAGACGTGGTGTGCCATTCATGCTGCCATGCCTCCATCGCGAGGCCCCAAAGCCTCTTCCGCAGGCGGGAAATGGGCAACTGTTCGAAATTTTGACCCGGTGCATTGTGATCACCGTTCCGTTCCGGTTCTAGCCCGGCCCGAAACCGCATCCCAAATACCTCGGTTTCCCGACCTCTTCGCAACTTCCACATGGCTGCTCGAACTTTCACCACTAAATCGATTGGGAGAGCCTTTCCCAATACGGTAGTAGCCTCGTAGGAGGTTGTTTTAAAAACACCAGTGCATACAATTAAGGCTCTGCGCTGGGCACTCCTTAAATTTAGAAGCAGTGCTCTATTTCTATCCAACCTATGCGCCCAAACTGGCGCCGCGTATGCAATCATAGACTCGAAGACACCTCGGTACACTAAGTACATTTGGCGACCAGAAAGCCCGTAGTCTTTCCGAGCAATCCTTCTAAGTTTGTGCGTCACAGAGACGGCGTCCGCCGCAACTTGTCTAATGTGGTTGCTAAAAAGCAACTTATCATCAAACAAAACACCTAGGTACTTATGAACCCTTACTCGGCTGATTACACAGCCTTTATACTTAATGTGGGGGTTTCGACTGCATGATAATTTGTCCGCGGGTAGGGTAAATCAGTAGGGTAATTTTGGTTAGCTGGCATTTCTCCCGCCACCACCCCATTCGGTCGCCCTAGAGCATAGACCAAATGTACTGTGCCAATAAACGGCTACTGAGCCTCGAAACAGATTTGCGACCTCGTTATCCTAATTGCTCCTAATGAGCTCCTATCTTGCGTGAGCGGTTAAGCTGGGCGCCGTACAGCACCCGCCTATGTGTCCCTACCGCTCACTTGTCACATTAAAACTAAATCGGGGAGGCGCACCCCTTGTTACAATTAAAACAATAAAAGTTACAAGAATTAAAAGACGGCAATTTAAGCCGCCACGCCTCGGTCGCTGTTTGCCAGCTAGTGTCTGTCCACCATTTAAGCGCTTGGAGCTTTATTGGCTGATGGCAGCCATTATTTCTAGGAAGGTTTTCACCGACACGCCACAGGTATCAATTAATCCCCATTAAAATTAGCTTATACTACCGATGACGGTTGAACATCGCAACCTCATCGAGGAACTCCCACACGGTCCGACAATGCGGCTCACGCCACATTGACTCGCCGTTTATGAGCGGCCAGTTTTCCCCCTGACCTCTAAGTTCCAGGGTGGCCCGGTCTCTGGCCCCCCCAAGAGCAGGGCAGTCGAACATTAGGTGTTCGTTCGACTGGACCTCCCCACAGACGCACAACTCATCAGCCGCTAGGCGAAACCTGAACAGATATTGCATCAAATTCACGTGGTTGGTGAGCACTTGGGCACCCGCCGCCCTTAAAAATGAACTTGAGGCATACCATCCCCCCAGATCCTGTATAAATCTATACAGAGATCTTCCCTTAGACGTGGTGTGCCATTCATGCTGCCATGCCTCCATCGCGAGGCCCCAAAGCCTCTTCCGCAGGCGGGAAATGGGCAACTGTTCGAAATTTAGACCCGGTGCATTGTGATCACCGTTCCGTTCCGGTTCTACCCCGGCCCGAAACCGTATCCCAAATACCTCGGTTTCCCGACCTCTTCGCAACTTCCACATGGCTGCTCGAACTTTCACCACTAAATCGATTGGGAGAGCCTTTCCCAATACGGTAGTAGCCTCGTAGGAGGTTGTTTTAAAAACACCAGTGCATACAATTAAGGCTCTGCGCTGGGCACTCCTTAAATTTAGAAGCAGTGCTCTATTTCTATCCAACCTATGCGCCCAAACTGGCGCCGCGTATGCAATCATAGACTCGAAGACACCTCGGTACACTAAGTACATTTGGCGACCAGAAAGCCCGTAGTCTTTCCGAGCAATCCTTCTAAGTTTGTGCATCACAGAGACGGCGTCCGCCGCAACTTGTCTAATGTGGTTGCTAAAAAGCAACTTATCATCAAACAAAACACCTAGGTACTTATGAACCCTTACTCGGCTGATTACACAGCCTTTATACTTAATGTGGGGGTTTCGACTGCATGATAATTTGTCTGCGCCCTTTAGAAGCATAAACTTCGTCTTGGGCACAGAAATCTTTAAATTTTGCATGTCCATCCAGCCTTCGGCGGTTGACAAGGGCGCCTGCGCTCTACTTTCCAGCTGTGGTCGTGAATTTCCACGAACTAAAAGGAGACAGTCATCGGCGAAAGCCTGGGCCGTGACTCCTTCTGGGAATGTCAACCCCAGAAATCCATCGAACACCAGGTTCCACAGCAGGGGACCGAGAACGGAACCCTGCGGGCTTCCCCTGGGGACGGATCTTTCCACAACTAGGTGCGCATCTTTAAACAGGGCCGTACGGTTAGACAAATAGTCTCGTACCACGGCCTGTATGGCTTCGGGAACATCGCGGCGTTCCAAAGCATAGAGGACAGAACTCCAACACAAAGAAGGAAATGCTGCCTCTATATCAATAAAAATAGCCAAAACATATTTGCAGTCGGCGCTTTCCACCTCGGTAAGAGCATTTAAGATGCAATCCTCGGTGCCAACCCCTTTCATGAAGCCATATTGGCCTCGATTTAGAATACAGCTCGTATCGATGCCTTCCTCGAGCCGTTCCACAACCAGCCTTTCCAGCAACTTGCCGAGAACCGGCAAGAGGCTGATGGGTCGATAACTGCCGACCTCACCAGGATCCTTTCCAGGTTTCAGGATTACCCTTACCAAAGCCACCTTCCAGCAAGCCGGAAAGCAGCCCCAGTTTAGGCATCCCGTGAACAGTCTGCCCAGTGGCTCTCTTATGACAGGCAATAAATGATGGAAAATATCCGGGTCAAGTTGGTCAATCCCCGGTGCCTTCCCTAGTGCCATTCGAGAAACCACTCGGTCTATATCTTCGGGTTCCACGGTCCGAACGCCAGGGAATGGTGTTTCACCCGCCCTAACGCCGATTTCCGCTTCCCCCTCCGGAGCATCTGGAAACAGAGTATCCAGGAACGCCCGGTAAGTCGCCACAGATGTTAATGTGTGGTCACGACCACCTAACCCGCACCGGACACTGGACAACACGTGCAATGGCTTCGGTCGGTAACAAGCCTTCGCGAGCTGCCAGGGATCGCGCTGCAATTCCCGCATGGAGTCTTTCCAAAACTTGAGTATGGCTTCCTTGATGGCGTGAACATATTCGTTACGGGCGCGCCGGAAGGCCCGCAGACGCTCAGCGCGCACGTCGTTGACAGTGATCCCCGTTAGGGGGCAACGCTGGTATCTTGCCCGAGCGGACCTCACTCTTGCGCGCAGCACACTAAGGTCTCCGACGGGGAGTCTTATTCTTTAAGACTTTGGGGGTTGGCGTCCCCACGGGCCTAGCCCCCCGCAGCTTTTCTTCCCACTATACAATGAGCTGCGGAACACTTTACATTTTACACATATACTACACCAAGAACACTACATAAATTACAACATACACACATACACAATTACACAACAACAACCTACACTGATATTTCTTACATTTACACTCGGTGGTGTTGCGACATCTTACGAAACGCAACCGTAACCCAAGGTGGGAACAAATCGTGCCGATGGGTGAATGGCTCTACGTAGTGAGTCCCGAACGATGTCCTCTGGGCACCAGGGCGAACCCAGTTGTATTTAGCTCTAGCTCCAGTACGCGTGCGCTCTGCTGGAGTGGTCCATTTTTCGCCGGTACTCGTGGGACCAAAATTTCAGTTCCAACAATTAACACAATGATGGTTGGTGGTCCATCTGAAAAAACCACCAATTCAAGTCTTGCGAAGAGACCTCGATCAGCTTCGTCTGACGAGGATAAAAGTCCTACAAAAGAGAAAGAATCAAAATATAAAAATATTAGATTCGTTGTTCTCAAAAATAGTCAGGAAGGTGGCTCCCTTCAAAAGGTCTCACCGTTTTTAATAAACAAAACCATAACAGGTGCAAGTGGCTCCCCGAAGAATATCAGGAAATTACGCGACGGATCGATTCTGGTTGAAACATTCAACGATGAGCAGAGTCGATCTATCTTACGTCTCCGTAATATGGGTGGCATAAATATAAGCGCAGAATGCCACAAAACGCTAAATACGAGTCGGGGTGTAATTTTTTGTAGAGACCTTCTGGATATAGATATCTCTGAAATAGTTGACGAGCTGTGCCACCAAGATGTTGTTCAGGTGAAACGTATAATGAAACGGCAGAACGGAACAGAAGAACCGACACCGTCTCTTATATTAACATTCAGTCTCCCTGTTCCACCAGAAAAGATCAAAGTGGGTTACCTCTCGGTTCGGGTACGACCATTCATACCCAACCCACGGCGATGTTTCAGATGCCAAGGTTTTGGTCATACTACAACATCTTGCACGAAAACTGAGATCTGTGCTCGATGTGGTAAAGAAGGTCACAACGACACTAACTGCGAAGAAAGTGAAAAATGTGCAAACTGCAGTGGTCCACATACAGCCCGCTCCTGAGATTGCCCAACTTTTAAAGAAGAAAAGGCAATTCTCAAAATCTGTACGGAGCAAAAACTATCTTTTCCGGCTGCACGTAGAGAATATAAAAAGATAAACAACTCACGGAACCTGGTTAAACCAGACGTATCTTTTGCCACCGCTACAACTAAACAAATTCCTACAAATGCTAATAATCAGCAGTGCGGATCCTGCAATGAGCTTAAAAAACTTGTTCAGATGCTATCTGATCAAGTAGCTTCACTTACAGCCACTATCTCAGAGCTGACAAAAATGAATAAAAAGTCCTCCATCGCAGCTAGTGAATCAAACAGTATGATACATACGAAAGTTCCTATTCCCAAAATCGTACCGCCACGAATAGCGACTATCACAGCTGGCAGTAAGCCACCTAATAAGCTCCCCATAAAGGGAACCCACGTAACTATCTCTTCTGGGATGTCAACTACAGCATCCCATTCAAATAAATCTCCTCCACCATCTCCTCATATACTGGAGGATATGGTTGAAGAACCACCCGACCCTAGGGCATCGGAGTTCTTTAAAATAAAAAATTCAAAAAATAAAAACCGAATCACGTACAACTAATTTTTATATAGTTTCCGAAATTTATTTTTTTATTTGCTTTTTACACTTATGATCATTATTCAGTGGAATGTTAGAGGTATTCGGTCCCGCATTGAAGATATTAGAGTACTGGCGCACACACATGATCCACTAATCATGTGTTTCCAGGAAACTCACATCCTACAACATGACCGAATTACATTTAGAGGATACTTCTGCGAGAGATACGACAGCCTAGTAGACAGTAGGGAGAGTGGTGGAGTAGCGATTTTCATGAAGAATGGGGTGTCAGCTACAAGAATTCAACTAACCACTGTCATTCCTGCTATTGCAGTAAAGGTCACTATTCCCTTCAAATTGCATATCTGCAATCTGTATCTCTCACCGAACACTGTGTTCAGTGCTTTAGATGTCTCAAATCTCCTTACACAAATACCATCTCCATCGTTAATAGTAGGAGACTTCAATGCCCATCATATTTTCTGGGGCTCAACCTTCTGCTCCACTCGAGGAAATATGATAAACAGATTGAGACAAGATTTTGACCTTTGCCTACTGAATAATGGATCACACACATTTATGTCCTTATCAACTGGTGCTGTATCTAACCTTGATCTTTCCATATGCTCACCGAATGTACTCCCTCATTTTAATTGGTCGATTTGTGATGACTATCACGGCAGTGATCATAGACCAATTATTATTAGTTTCGGTGTAGACTGCGAGATTAAAAGAATGCCACGGAGATGGATTGTTGAAAAGGCAGATTGGAACGGATACTGTAAAGCATTCCAATCTCAGTATGACGATGGAGCGAACATCCTCGACCAATATTCTTCTTTTACGTCCATGATACTTAAGAATGCCAACAGATATATCCCACAAACATCGGGTAATCCTAGACGTCCTTTCGTTCCATGGTGGAACGATGAATGCAAAATTGCTATTAGGAATCGACGGCAGGCACTACGTAAATTTAATCGTAGGCCCACAACAGAACATCTAAATTTATACCGCAGGGCTAGAGCGGTGTGCCGTCGAGTATTCTTGGACGCTAAGAGGAATTCATGGACGAAATACGTGAGCACTATCTCACGCACTACTTCCACGTCTACTGTATGGAAGAAAATTCGTGCAATCTTCGGATCACCGAAACAATCTATTCTTGGTCTTTTTTTTTTTTTTTTTTTTTTTTTTTTTTTTTAAGGGCGAAAAACGGTTGAACGTTATCATCGCCCGGAAAATAAATAAATAGATAAATAAATACATAAATAAATAAATAAAAATAATTTTAGGTTTTTAGATAAAATTAAAACTTAAAACTACTATCACAGAAACAAAATCCGGAATGGGTGTAAAAGGCCCATTCTCGGATAACAAAAACACTAATATGTAACTTAAAACTCTGTTAAAAACTATCACATTAAAAATAAATAAAACTTAAAGCTATGTTAAAAACTATCACATTAAAAATAAATAAAACTTAAAACTATGTTAAAAACTATCATTAAAAATAAATAAAACTTAAAACTAAAAAAGGAGATAAAATTTAAAACTAATATCACAAAAATCTTATAACTAATATCACAGACGAATTTAAAAAACATACAAAAAAAAAAACAAAAAAATCCGATAGGGAGTGTAAAAGGCTCCCTACTCGGATAACAAAACAATACATAGGACAATACATACAATTACTAAAGAATACATACTTATTAAATTTTTTGCATTAACCCTATACTACGTAAAAATATAAACATGCGGTTTAAAACCTCCTTATCGTCACGCAAGATACCACGGATGTTACTAGGAATTTTAAATTTACGACGCAATGCCGCATAACATATGCAGTCCACGAGTATGTGGCGCACAGTCACGCGGCAGTTGCATCTTGCGCATAGAGGTGGTTGTCCTCTTGTAAACAGGTACTCGTGTGTGACTCTCGTGTGTCCTATCCGCAATCGACAGAGTACTACTTCCTCACGCCGGGGTTTTCTGTATGAGGAGTTCCATGGTAACACAGAATTTTTAATCTGACGGAGTTTATTATCAACAGTAGCTGTCCAATCACCTTGCCACCTTGTTCTTAATAATTGTTTTACATAGTTAATGAAATCAGAAGTAGCAACTCGTGTGGTGAAAGGAGGCTGGTTACATGCTTCTTTGGCAGCGGAATCTGCATGTTCATTACCTGGAATCCCTACGTGGCTAGGGACCCAGCAAAAACTTAATTCTGTGTTGCGATTATTCAACTCAGCGATTGCGTTGTAAATTTCAATGACGATAGGATGTTTGGAATAAAAGTTCTTTAAGGCTTGGAGAGCACTACACGAGTCACTGCAAATAAGAATTTTTCTATATTTAGGGTTAATGATGTTTAGAGCCTTATTTATAGCATATAGTTCAGCGGTAAACACACTCGTAATACTGGGGAGACCAAACATATAAGTTCTCTCATTGACAACAAAAGCACACCCAACCGTATCGTTTTGTTTCGATCCATCAGTGTATACAACCGCGTCTGGTTTCGCCTTGGAGAGAACACACTGAAACATCTGCTGAAAGACGATAGATGGTGTTGATTGTTTATTACATGTAGTCAGGTCAAAATTAAAATTTATGAGGTTTATTCCCCATGGAGGATATGAGCAAGGGTACATAGGAAAGAATGACGGTGTGTCAACATTTATATGCTGCAGCAGACGCCAGGTACGGATACCTACAGGTGCAGTACGTCGTGGATGATCCTCATACTTTCCTAGATTAGGATTTTTAAGGACTGACTCAAGAACCGGGTGATTTGGCTGTCCTCTGAGACGAGCAAAATAAGATAATAAGAGCTGGTCTCGTCTATCCCAAAGTGATGGTTCACCACAGTCTACAAGTAAGCTTGCGACAGGACTTGATCTAAACGCGCCTGTAGCAAGCCGAAGGAAAGCATGATGTACACTATCCAGCATTTTAAGCACGGTTTGACGAGCTGATGAGTAGGCCACACAACCGTAATCTAAACGGGAGCGAACAAAGGAATAGTAAAAATGTATCATACATGATCTATCGGCTCCCCACTTGGTGTTAGTAAGGACTCGCATCATATCTAAAATTTTGGAACATTTTGTTTTCAATTCTTTTAAATGTTTGACCCAAGTAAGACGACTATCAAAAATTAAACCTAAAAACTTAACGTAATTAGAGATAGTAATAGTCTCACCGTTCAGAAAAATTTGCGGAATAGAAGGGTTTCGTAGCCGAGAAAAAACTACACATTTTGTTTTTTCGGATGAAAATGTGAAACCAGTAATCCTGGACCAAGCTTCAAGGTGATATATAGTGTTCTGCAGTAGTCTCTCTGCTGTGGGTGCCGAACGGCTTGCAATGTAGATAGCAAAGTCGTCAGCGAATAGAGAGCATGAGACAGGAGCCTGAACACATTTGGTAATATCATTTATGGCTACAGAAAATAAGGTGGCACTTAATACACTACCTTGGGGCACTCCATTCTCTAAGATGACACTATCTGAGAGCAAATCATCTACACGAACACGAGCCGTTCGGTGATTTATGAATCCCCGGATAAAAGCAAGCATATTGCCCTTGATTCCCCATTTTTGGAGAGTGTTAAGAATACCACGTCGCCAGGCTGTATCATACGCCTTTTTTATATCAAAGAAGATAGCGACGAGGTGTTGCCGATTGAGGAAAGCGTTTTGTATGGCTGTTTCTAGTGACACTAAATGGTCAATGGAAGATCGTCCTTGTCGAAAACCACACTGTTCTGGAGATAGAAAGCCATGTTTCTCCAAGTACCATGTAAGTCTGCGGTTTACCATTCTCTCCATTATTTTACACAAAACGCTTGTTAATGAAATAGGGCGATAGCTTGAGGGGTTCTTCTGGTCTTTACCAGGTTTTAGTACTGGTATAATAAATGCTTCTGACCAGCCGGGTGGGAAGACTTGTTCGGAGAATAAACCGTTGAAAATATTCAAAAGTTGTTGTAGTGCCGAATTAGGAAGGTGTGAAAGCATGGAAAGGCGAATGTTGTCCGGTCCAGGGGAAGTGTCCCGTGAATTTTTAAGTGCATGTAACAATTCTTTAAATACGAATGGAGTGTTTAATTCACCAACCGAATCACCAATGTTTAACGACAACACCTCCATTTGTATCTTGTACCGTTGAAAATCGTTATTATATGATGAGGTGAGAGACACCGAGCGGAAAGATTTTGCTAGACTATTTGCCACTTCCGAGGATGATGAAAGGAGTTCTCCTTCATCAATAAGACCAAGAATCCCCGACGGGGAGTCTTATTCTTTAAGACTTTGGGGGTTGGCGTCCCCACGGGCCTAGCCTCCGCAGCTTTTTTTCCCACTATACAATGAGCTGCGGAACACTTTACATTTTACACATATACTACACCAAGAACAATACATAAATTACAACATACACACATACACAATTACACAACAACAACCTACACTGATATTTCTTACATTTACACTCGGTGGTGTTGCGACATCTTACGAAACGCAACCGTAACCCAAGGTGGGAACAAATCGTGCCGATGGGTGAATGGCTCTACGTAGTGAGTCTCGAACGATGTCCTCTGGGCACCAGGGCGAACCCAGTTGTATTTAGCTCTAGCTCCAGTACGCGTGCGCTCTGCTGGAGTGGTCCATTTTAAACCGTGAATGGCCAACAAAAAAAAAGTTAAAGAAACGTGCATGCCCAACGGCGACAGAGTCCGAGAAAATACTTTTAACGTGGACAAGTGTCATTTCTCCGCAGTAAAAGACCAAGACATCCCGCCTAAACCGTGCATGGCCAACAAAAAAAAAGTTAAAGAAACGTGCATGCCCAACGGCGACAGAGTCCGAGAAAATACTTTTAATGTGGACAAGTGTCAATTCTCCGCAGTAAAAAGACTACGACAGCCTGGCCTGCCAAACTGTGCATGACCAACAAGAAAAAATTTCAAAGAAACGTGCATGCCCAACACAAGATGTTCTCCTTCCAGCGCAGGAAATTGAAAATCTCCTTCTAAAAAACAAAGTTTTTGTCGCAACAAGGACGGCCGGGAGCAGCAGTCTTATCCCGTAACAATTCTCTACGATTGTCAGTCAGGCGAACGACTAAAATAGTTTTCGGTTTTAACGAAAAAAATTATAAGTCGTAACCAGACATCTCACGCCGGCCCAAGCGTGTTAATCGTTAAAAAAATTTTTAACGAAAAAAAAATTACTTGCATATGCATCACGCATACCAAGTAAAATAGAGAATGTTAAACAAGACCGTCCGCCTAAGCGGCCAGCCGACCGCAGTCTCCCGACTAGGCAAAATTCACTTTCGTCTCGGCGTGTACGCATCCGCTCAGCGGCTGTTTACGTACACTGCCGCGCGGGGGAGCTCGTCCAACTAACAGGACGAATCCCCCAAGCTAAGGGCTGAGTCTCAACAGATCGCAGCGTGGCAACTGCTCTACCGGACACAACACCCCGCTCGGTACCTAAGTCGTCTACAGACGATTCCGAGTCCCGACATCGAACTCCCCGTAGGGCTACCAATGTTACGCCGTTCGGCGGGGCAGGGACTGGCGGGGGCATGATCCCGCCGCCCTGCTCTGCGCCGCGGCCATTGGGCTTGCGACGCGCGCCCCGAAAGGCGCTACGCCTAATATAGTAGCATATTAATCGAGCCTTTCGACTCTCGGGACTCCTGGTGATATCGTCGCAACCTTGCCTAGACGGGATTCGGCCTTAGAGGCCTTCAGGCATAATCCCACGGATGGTAGCTTCGCACCATCGGCCGCTCGACCGAGTGCGTGAACCAAATGTCCGAACCTGCGGTTCCTCTCGTACTGAGCAGGATTACTATCGCAACGACGTGTCATCAGTAGGGTAATTTGGTTAACTGGCATTTCTCCCACCACCACCCCATTCGGTCGCCCTAGAGCATAGACCAAATGTTCCGTGCCAAGAACGGCTACTGTGCCTCATAACGGTTTAGCGACCCAAATCCTAAAAGCTCCTAATGAGCTACCTAACGTGCGTGAGCGAATCAAGCAGGGCGCCATACAGCACCCGCTGAAGTGTCCCAATCGCTCACTTGTCATACATAAAACTAGATCGGGGAGGCGCACCCCTTGTAACAATTTAAAACTATACGAGTCAATTTAAATTAAGACAGCAATTTTGGCTGCCACGCCTCGGTCGCTGTATGCCAGCTAGTACCTGTCCACCATTTAACAGCGCTTGGAGCTGATTTGGCTGGTGGCCAGCCCTCTTACCAAGGTAATTGGTTTCCAGCAGCAAAGCTTTCAGGAGTCTAAATGCATTTACATTTATTCCCTTACATTTACCGATGACGGTTGAACATAGCAACCTCATCGAGGAACTCCCACACGGTCCGACAGTGCGGCTCTCGCCACACTGCCTCGCCGCTTGTGAGCGGCCAGGTTTCCCCCTGACCTCTAAGTTCCAGGGTGGCACGGTCTCTGGCCCCCCCAAGGGCCGGGCAGTCGTACATCATATGTACATTTGACTGGACCTCCCCGCAGACACACAACTCATCAGCCACCAGGCGAAACCGAAACAGATATTGCTTTAGATTCACATGGTTGGTGAGCACCTGGGCACCCGACGCCCTTAAAAAGGAACTCGAGGCATACCATCCCCCCAAATCCTGTATAAAATTATACAAGGATCTACCCTTAGTCGTGGTGTGCCATTCAAGCTGCCATGCCTCCATCGCGAGGCTTTGAAGCCTTTTCCGCAGACGGGAGATGGGCAACTGGACGAAATTTTGCTCCGGTGCATTGTGATCACCGTTCCGATCCGGTTCTGGCCCGGCTCGAAACCGCATCCCAAATGCCTCGGCCTCCCGACCTCTACGCAACTTCCACATGACTGCCCGAATTTTCACCACTAAATCAATTGGGAGAGCCTTTCCCAATACAGTAGTAGCCTCGTAGGAGGTTGTTTTAAATACCCCAGTGCATACAATCATGGCTCTGCGCTGGGCACTCCTTAAATTTTGAAGTAGTGCTCTATTTCTTTCCAACCTGTGCGCCCAAACCGGCGCCGCGTATGCGATCATACTCTCGAAGACGCCTCGGTACACCAAGTACATTTGGCGGCCCGACAGCCCGTAGTCTTTCCGAGCAATCCGTCTAAGTTTGTGCTTCACAGAGACGGCGTCCGCCGCAACTTGCTTAATATGGTTACTAAACAGCAACTTATCATCAAACAAAACACCTAGGTACTTATGAACCCTTACTCGGCTGATTACACAGCCTTTATATTTAATGTGGGGGTTTCGACTGCATGATAATTTGTCTGCGCCCTTTAGAAGCATAAACTTCGTCTTGGGCACAGAAATTTTTAAATTTTGAATGTCCATCCAGCATTCGGCGGTTGACAAAGCCGCCTGCGCTCTGCTTTCTAGCTGTGGTCGTGAATCTCCACGAACTAAAAGGAGACAGTCATCGGCGAAAGCCTGGGCCGTGACTCCTTCTGGGAAAGTCAATCCCAGAAATCCGTCAAACACCAGGTTCCACAGCAGGGGACCGAGAACGGAACCCTGCGGGCTTCCCCTGGTGACGGATTTTTCCACAACTAGGTGCGCATCTTTAAACAGAGCCGTTCGGTTAGACAAATAGTCTCTTACCACGGCCTGTGTGGCTTCGGGAACATTGCGGCGTTCCAAAGCATAGAGGACAGAACTCCAACACAAGGAAGGAAATGCTGCCTCTATATCAATAAAAATTGCCAAAGCATATTTGCAGTCGGCGCTTTCCACCTCGGCAAGAGCATTTAAGATGCAATCCTCGGTGCCAACCCCTTTCATGAAGCCATATTGGCCTCGATTTAGAATACGGCTCATATCAATGCTTTCCTCGAGCCGTTCCACAACCAGCCTTTCCAGCAACTTGCCGAAAACCGGCAAGAGGCTGATGGGTCGATAACTGCCGACCTCACCAGGATCCTTTCCAGGTTTCAGGATCACCCTTACCAAAGCCACCTTCCAGCAACCCGGAAAGCAGCCCCAGCTTAGGCATCCCGTGAACAGCCTGCCGAGAGGCTTCCTTATGACAGGCAATAAATGATGGAAAATATCCGGGTCAAGTTGGTCAATCCCCGGTGCCTTCTTTAATGCCATTCGAGAAACCACTCGGTCTATATCATCGGGTTCCACGGTCCGAACGCCAGGGAATGGTGTTTCACCCGCCCTGACGCCGATTTCCGCTTCACCCTCCGGAGCATCTGGAAACAGAGTATCCAGGAACGCCCGGTAGGTCGCCACAGATGTTAAAGTGTGGTCACGACCACCTAACCCGCACCGAACACTGGACAACACGTGCAATGGCTTCGGCTTGTAACAAGACTTTGCGAGCTGCCAGGGATCGCGTTGCAATTCCCGCATGGAGTCCTTCCAAAACTTGAGTTTGGCTTCCTTGATGGCGTGAACATATTTGTTACGGGCACGCCGGAAGGTCCGCAGACGCTCAGCGCGCACGTCGTTGACCGTGATCCCCGTTAGGGGGCAACGCTGGTATCTAGCCCGAGCGGACCTCACTCTTGCGCGCAGCACGCTAAGGTCAGAGGACCACCATTTCTTGCCGGGCCTCCGTCTGCCTTCCACAGACGACCCCCCGGAAAATGGGGTCATGACGGCTCCAGGCACGCTCAGATCAGCGGACTGGCTGCTTATGACGGGTCCGTCCATTGGCCTAGGCCGCCGTAGGACCACGTCGCAACCAGTCTTGATGGCCCGGCCGATTAGCTCCGCCATCAATTCCACCTCCTCCCTCGACTCCATGCTCCATCGCAAATTGCAACCGGTTGCAGAACACAAGTTATACAGCACGGGGCCAGAGGCCGAGAAGCGATCTTCAGTAGGGTAATTTGGTTAACTGGCATTTCTCCCACCACCACCCCATTCGGTCGCCCTAGAGCATAGACCAAATTTTCCGTGCCAAGAACGGCTACTGTGCCTCATAACGGTTTAGCGACCCAAATCCTAAAAGCTCCTAATGAGCTACCTAACGTGCGTGAGCGAATCAAGCAGGGCGCCATACAGCACCCGCTGAACTGTCCCAATCGCTCACTTGTCATACATAAAACTAGATCGGGGAGGCGCACCCCTTGTAACAATTTAAAACTATACGAGTCAATTTAATAAAAGACAGCAATTTTGGCTGCCACGCCTCGGTCGCTGTATGCCAGCTAGTACCTGTCCACCATTTAACAGCGCTTGGAGCTGATTTGGCTGGTGGCCAGCCCTCTTACCAAGGTAATTGGTTTCCAGCAGCAAAGCTTTCAGGAGGCTAAATGCATTTACATTTATTCCCTTACATTTACCGATGACGGTTGAACATAGCAACCTCATCGAGGAACTCCCACACGGTCCGACAGTGCGGCTCTCGCCACACTGCCTCGCCGCTTGTGAGCGGCCAGGTTTCCCCCTGACCTCTAAGTTCCAGGGTGGCACGGTCTCTGGCCCCCCCAAGGGCCGGGCAGTCGTACATCATATGTACATTTGACTGGACCTCCCCGCAGACACACAACTCATCAGCCACCAGGCGAAACCGAAACAGATATTGGTTTAGATTCACATGGTTGGTGAGCACCTGGGCACCCGACGCCCTTAAAAAGGAACTCGAGGCATACCATCCCCCCAAATCCTGTATAAAATTATACAAGGATCTACCCTTAGTCGTGGTGTGCCATTCAAGCTGCCATGCCTCCATCGCGAGGCTTTGAAGCCTTTTCCGCAGACGGGAGATGGGCAACTGGACGAAATTTTGCTCCGGTGCATTGTGATCACCGTTCCGATCCGGTTCTGGCCCGGCTCGAAACCGCATCCCAAATGCCTCGGCCTCCCGACCTCTACGCAACTTCCACATGACTGCCCGAATTTTCACCACTAAATCGATTGGGAGAGCCTTTCCCAATACAGTAGTAGCCTCGTAGGAGGTTGTTTTAAATACCCCAGTGCATACAATCATGGCTCTGCGCTGGGCACTCCTTAAATTTTGAAGTAGTGCTCTATTTCTTTCCAACCTGTGCGCCCAAACCGGCGCCGCGTATGCGATCATACTCTCGAAGACGCCTCGGTACACCAAGTACATTTGGCGGCCCGACAGCCCGTAGTCTTTCCGAGCAATCCTTCTAAGTTTGTGCATCACAGAGACGGCGTCCGCCGCAACTTGCTTAATATGGTTACTAAACAGCAACTTATCATCAAACAAAACACCTAGGTACTTATGAACCCTTACTCGGCTGATTACACAGCCTTTATATTTAATGTGGGGGTTTCGACTGCATGATAATTTGTCTGCGCCCTTTAGAAGCATAAACTTCGTCTTGGGCACAGAAATCTTTAAATTTTGAATGTCCATCCAGCCTTCGGCGGTTGACAAAGCCGCCTGCGCTCTGCTTTCTAGCTGCGGTCGTGAATCTCCACGAACTAAAAGGAGACAGTCATCGGCGAAAGCCTGGGCCGTGACTCCTTCTGGGAAAGTCAATCCCAGAAATCCGTCAAACACCAGGTTCCACAGCAGGGGACCGAGAACGGAACCCTGCGGGCTTCCCCTGGTGACGGATTTTTCCACAACTAGGTGCGCATCTTTAAACAGAGCCGTTCGGTTAGACAAATAGTCTCTTACCACGGCCTGTGTGGCTTCGGGAACATTGCGGCGTTCCAAAGCATAGAGGACAGAACTCCAACACAAGGAAGGAAATGCTGCCTCTATATCAATAAAAATTGCCAAAACATATTTGCAGTCGGCGCTTTCCACCTCGGCAAGAGCATTTAAGATGCAATCCTCGGTGCCAACCCCTTTCATGAAGCCATATTGGCCTCGATTTAGAATACGGCTCATATCAATGCTTTCCTCGAGCCGTTCCACAACCAGCCTTTCCAGCAACTTGCCGAAAACCGGCAAGAGGCTGATGGGTCGATAACTGCCGACCTCACCAGGATCCTTTCCAGGTTTCAGGATCACCCTTACCAAAGCCACCCTCCAGCAACCCGGAAAGCAGCCCCAGCTTAGGCATCCCGTGAACAGCCTGCCGAGAGGCTCCCTTATGACAGGCAATAAATGATGGAAAATATCCGGGTCAAGTTGGTCAATCCCCGGTGCCTTCTTTAATGCCATTCGAGAAACCACTCGGTCTATATCATCGGGTTCCACGGTCCGAACGCCAGGGAATGGTGTTTCACCCGCCCTGACGCCGATTTCCGCTTCACCCTCCGGAGCATCTGGAAACAGAGTATCCAGGAACGCCCGGTAGGTCGCCACAGATGTTAAAGTGTGGTCACGACCACCTAACCCGCACCGAACACTGGACAACACGTGCAATGGCTTCGGCTTGTAACAAGACTTTGCGAGCTGCCAGGGATCGCGTTGCAATTCCCGCATGGAGTCCTTCCAAAACTTGAGTTTGGCTTCCTTGATGGCGTGAACATATTTGTTACGGGCACGCCGGAAGGTCCGCAGACGCTCAGCGCGCACGTCGTTGACAGTGATCCCCGTTAGGGGGCAACGCTGGTATCTAGCCCGAGCGGACCTCACTCTTGCGCGCAGCACACTGAGGTCAGAGGACCACCATTTCTTGCCGGGCCTCCGTCTGCCTTCCACAGACGACCCCCCGGAAAATGGGGTCATGACGGCTCCAGGCACGCTCAGATCAGCGGACTGGCTGCTTATGACGGGTCCGTCCATTGGCCTAGGCCGCCGTAGGACCTCGTCGCAGCCAGTCTTGATGGCCCGGCCGATTAGCTCCGCCATCAATTCCACCTCCTCCCTGGACTCCATGCTCCACTGCAATCCCTGCAATGCAGCATCGCATACCCGCCTCAGCCTGCGCTGATCCAGGCCCCTTAGGTTGTAGCGACCTGGATTTGGTGCCCTTAGACCGCCTCCGTAAGCAATATCATAGGTTATGAGCCTATGATCGCTCACACTGGCCTCGGGCCAGACAGTCCAACTACCTACCCTTCGAAGCAAGTCACCCGTCACCAGAGTGACGTCTATATAACTTTCTCCCAGTTCGCTGGAGAAAGTTGGTGGCTGCTCCGCATCGTTAATGAGGTAGAGGTTCCTGGCTTCTGCGAACTGTTCGAGACCAGCGCCTCTGGGGTCTGTGAGTGGAGAACCCCAGGCGGTAGACTTGGCGTTAGCATCCAGGGCAACCAACACTCTGGTGCCCGGGAGACTGTCCAGAATCCCGCCCAACTTCGCCAGCAAGTCATCGATACTCCATCCAAGCTGGAAGTATCCCGACACGAGTACGACATCGAGCGTACCCCTCGTGATTCGCACCACGGTGAACTGCTCATCAGACCACTGGGGCATCCAGAACACACCCAGAGCGTCTGAGCCCACTACGATCGCAGAGAGCGGCCGTCCCCCACGAGAATGAATTACTTTCACCCCGTGGAAGCCGACCACCCTATCCGCGACCGCATACGGCTCCTGGACCAAGAGGACCTCGAGGTCGTACTCCTCGAGGAGCCTCATGGCCTCACTCGTGGCCGCCCGGGAATGGTGCAGATTAATCTGCCCCAGGCGCAAGCGTTCGAGTGGGTGGAGGCCGTCCCCTAGGGTTTCCCGCCGTTCAGGCGTCGCCATAGGCTGTGTTCTTTACAGCTCGAGCCCGTGCTATCTCGTACGCCCTACACTGCCTACTCCCGACCCGGTGTCCAGCATCACTGCCTTTCACCTGGGCACAGGCGGCACACTTAGCGGGCGACGATTTGTGTGGGCAGCTGGCTGCCCTGTGCCCCGAAGCGGCACAGTGGCCACACATCTCCTTCTGCGCTCTGCATCGGAGAGAGGTGTGTCCATAGCCCTGACACTTGAAGCAACGGGCTACCTCTACATGGTCGACCACCCTACAGGCAGTCCACCCAAAAAACAGCCTACCACCGGCCACTAAGACCTGCCGGATCTTAGGCGAGGTCTCGAGGACCCAGTGACTACTCCGGGAGTCCTTTCTACCCAACTGCCGGACAACCTTGGTTTCCCTAAGGAAGTCCTCGACAGCCATATCCAATGATGGATTTTGGCTGTGGATCGCTTTAAGGATTTCGGGCTCCTCCACCCTTGTTGCCCTCGGCATATCGTAGACCAATATCTGCGGTCTACGCTCGGCCAGTAGCTGAGCCTTCAGTCCGTTCTTTGCCAGAACTGTGGCCTCCAGCAGTTGATTAGCCTGCTGCCCATTTACAACCTCCAGGATCACTCCATGATCCCTTGTTTTAGTGACCCGGGAAATTTGGAACCTTTCTTTCCGCGGGTCCAGGATCTTCTTAAGGGTTAGCTCCGTCATCGCTGACGAAGCCCCCTGATCAGGCTTAATCGGGACCACTTTAACAGTGGCCCGCTTGATTTTGTTAGCCGGCGCCTGAGCTGGCGGCGGCGGACCTACCCGCCTAGGCGCAGGCGCGGCCGTTACTGCGGCGAAGGAGATAGGTTTCTTAACCTTCTCCTCCACCCTATTAATGGACTTCTGGAGTTCGCCCAGAGCCTGGCCGTTAACCGGCTTAAAGCTCCGGACTCCCTCCACAACCTGATCCACCTTGCCCGATAGTCGAGTAACGACCGAGTCTAGGGCAAGGTTAGCACCCTGGAGGCCCTCACACTTTATCGCCAGTCCCGTCACCAACATACCACATTCAGCCAAATAAGCATCCACGAGCTGCCTCAACTCGAGAGCAACTCGTGACTCCTTTTTAGAGGAAATTTTGGCCCATTCGGCCCTCATTTCCTCGATCCTCCCCAAGCCTTCAGCCCTGGAGGTCACCTGCTTTGACACAGGCTTCACTCCAGTGGCTTCCCGCTCAGGGACAGAATCCGCCTTGCCGCTTTCCGCCTTGCCTTGCTTCGCAAGTCGGCGTCCTTCGGACTTGGCGCCCCCCTCTACGCCGTGCTCCCGCTGTACGGTTCCAGCCTTAGCCTTCTCCGCACAGCCCAAAGCAGAGGTGTCCCGCAGGCTTTTAGTGCAAGCCGCTGCACTCGGGCGCTCCACTACCCGAGGGGCTTCCGTGACCTCCTTCTCGGAGGACCGGGGCCTCGGCGGCGACCTGCCGATTGACCTCCTCGGCATGAAGGGGTCACCGGCTACCAGGTCCTTGGCCAAACCGACCAAGTCCTCCAGACAACCTCCTCCGGGTTGCTCCATCGCTTTAATGCCTGACACTACACCAGCTGTGCTGCCAGGTACTACAAACACAGCTTGTTTAAAACTATCACCTATCCACAAAACTAAGGTGAGTGTCTAAACCTCTTGTACCCCGACGGACCGTCTGTTCGGCAGCCCAATCGAGGAGTCGAAGAATAAAACACTCCTACCACCGGCTAGGTTGGAGCGGAAAACCGCTTCTCGAACCTGCCAGAGGATCTGAAAAAATATCTGGCCTCACCAACTACGAACGGGGACACGTTATTACAAAGGAAACGTCCTTATTTAGCCGACAGCAGCACTCCTGCAACACACTACGCCGCCGCTCGGTTAAACGCCTCACAGCAACGCAGGTTGACTAACCGCTGCTGATCGTTGTCAACCCCGACGACGAGAACGTAGAACGCTGTACTTGCAGAATCAAATTAAGCACCGGTTGCTAAGCACAAGTTATACAGCACGGGGCCAGAGGCCGAGAAGCGATCAATCAATCAGTAGGGTAATTTGGTTAACTGGCATTTCTCCCACCACCACCCCATTCGGTCGCCCTAGAGCATAGACCAAATGTTCCGTGCCAAGAACGGCTACTGTGCCTCATAACGGTTTAGCGACCCAAATCCTAAAAGCTCCTAATGAGCTACCTAACGTGCGTGAGCGAATCAAGCAGGGCGCCATACAGCACCCGCTGAAGTGTCCCAATCGCTCACTTGTCATACATAAAACTAGATCGGGGAGGCGCACCCCTTGTAACAATTTAAAACTATACGAGTCAATTTAAATTAAGACAGCAATTTTGGCTGCCACGCCTCGGTCGCTGTATGCCAGCTAGTACCTGTCCACCATTTAACAGCGCTTGGAGCTGATTTGGCTGGTGGCCAGCCCTCTTACCAAGGCAATTGGTTTCCAGCAGCAAAGCTTCCAGGAGTCTAAATGCATTTACATTTATTCCCTTACATTTACCGATGACGGTTGAACATAGCAACCTCATCGAGGAACTCCCACACGGTCCGACAGTGCGGCTCTCGCCACACTGCCTCGCCGCTTGTGAGCGGCCAGGTTTCCCCCTGACCTCTAAGTTCCAGGGTGGCACGGTCTCTGGCCCCCCCAAGGGCCGGGCAGTCGTACATCATATGTACATTTGACTGGACCTCCCCGCAGACACACAACTCATCAGCCACCAGGCGAAACCGAAACAGATATTGGTTTAGATTCACATGGTTGGTGAGCACCTGGGCACCCGACGCCCTTAAGAAGGAACTCGAGGCATACCATCCCCCCAAATCCTGTATAAAATTATACAAGGATCTACCCTTAGTCGTGGTGTGCCATTCAAGCTGCCATGCCTCCATCGCGAGGCTTTGAAGCCTTTTCCGCAGACGGGAGATGGGCAACTGGACGAAATTTTGCTCCGGTGCATTGTGATCACCGTTCCGATCCGGTTCTGGCCCGGCTCGAAACCGCATCCCAAATGCCTCGGCCTCCCGACCTCTACGCAACTTCCACATGACTGCCCGAATTTTCACCACTAAATCGATTGGGAGAGCCTTTCCCAATACAGTAGTAGCCTCGTAGGAGGTTGTTTTAAATACCCCAGTGCATACAATCATGGCTCTGCGCTGGGCACTCCTTAAATTTTGAAGTAGTGCTCTATTTCTTTCCAACCTGTGCGCCCAAACCGGCGCCGCGTATGCGATCATACTCTCGAAGACGCCTCGGTACACCAAGTACATTTGGCGGCCCGACAGCCCGTAGTCTTTCCGAGCAATCCGTCTAAGTTTGTGCATCACAGAGACGGCGTCCGCCGCAACTTGCTTAATATGGTTACTAAACAGCAACTTATCATCAAACAAAACACCTAGGTACTTATGAACCCTTACTCGGCTGATTACACAGCCTTTATATTTAATATGGGGGTTTCGACTGCATGATAATTTGTCTGCGCCCTTTAGAAGCATAAACTTCGTCTTGGGCACAGAAATCTTTAAATTTTGAATGTCCATCCAGCCTTCAGCGGTTGACAAAGCCGCCTGCGCTCTGCTTTCTAGCTGCGGTCGTGAATCTCCACGAACTAAAAGGAGACAGTCATCGGCGAAAGCCTGGGCCGTGACTCCTTCTGGGAAAGTCAATCCCAGAAATCCGTCAAACACCAGGTTCCACAGCAGGGGACCGAGAACGGAACCCTGCGGGCTTCCCCTGGTGACGGATTTTTCCACAACTAGGTGCGCATCTTTAAACAGAGCCGTTCGGTTAGACAAATAGTCTCTTACCACGGCCTGTGTGGCTTCGGGAACATTGCGGCGTTCCAAAGCATAGAGGACAGAACTCCAACACAAGGAAGGAAATGCTGCCTCTATATCAATAAAAATTGCCAAAACATATTTGCAGTCGGCGCTTTCCACCTCGGCAAGAGCATTTAAGATGCAATCCTCGGTGCCAACCCCTTTCATGAAGCCATATTGGCCTCGATTTAGAATACGGCTCATATCAATGCTTTCCTCGAGCCGTTCCACAACCAGCCTTTCCAGCAACTTGCCGAAAACCGGCAAGAGGCTGATGGGTCGATAACTGCCGACCTCACCAGGATCCTTTCCAGGTTTCAGGATCACCCTTACCAAAGCCACCTTCCAGCAACCCGGAAAGCAGCCCCAGCTTAGGCATCCCGTGAACAGCCTGCCGAGAGGCTCCCTTATGACAGGCAATAAATGATGGAAAATATCCGGGTCAAGTTGGTCAATCCCCGGTGCCTTCTTTAATGCCATTCGAGAAACCACTCGGTCTATATCATCGGGTTCCACGGTCCGAACGCCAGGGAATGGTGTTTCACCCGCCCTGACGCCGATTTCCGCTTCACCCTCCGGAGCATCTGGAAACAGAGTATCCAGGAACGCCCGGTAGGTCGCCACAGATGTTAAAGTGTGGTCACGACCACCTAACCCGCACCGAACACTGGACAACACGTGCAATGGCTTCGGCTTGTAACAAGACTTTGCGAGCTGCCAGGGATCGCGTTGCAATTCCCGCATGGAGTCCTTCCAAAACTTGAGTTTGGCTTCCTTGATGGCGTGAACATATTTGTTACGGGCACGCCGGAAGGTCCGCAGACGCTCAGCGCGCACGTCGTTGTTCGTGATCCCCGTTAGGGGGCAACGCTGGTATCCAGCCCGAGCGGACCTCACTCTTGCGCGCAGCACGCTAAGGTCAGAGGACCACCATTTCTTGCCGGGCCTCCGTCTGCCTTCCACAGACGACCCCCCGGAAAATGGGGTCATGACGGCTCCAGGCACGCTCAGATCAGCGGACTGGCTGCTTATGACGGGTCCGTCCATTGGCCTAGGCCGCCGTAGGACCTCGTCGCAGCCAGTCTTGATGGCCCGGCCGATTAGCTCCGCCATCAATTCCACCTCCTCCCTGGACTCCATGCTCCACCGCAACCCCTGCAATGCAGCATCGCATACCCGCCTCAGCCTGCGCTGATCCAGGCCCCTTAGGTTGTAGCGACCTGGATTTGGTGCCCTTAGACCGCCTCCGTAAGCAATATCATAGGTTATGAGCCTATGATCGCTCACACTGGCCTCGGGCCAGACAGTCCAACTACCTACCCTTCGAAGCAAGTCACCCGTCACCAGAGTGACGTCTATATAACTTTCTCCCAGTTCGCTGGAGAAAGTTGGTGGCTGCTCCGCATCGTTAATGAGGTAGAGGTTCCTGGCTTCTGCGAACTGTTCGAGACCAGCGCCTCTGGGGTCTGTGAGTGGAGAACCCCAGGCGGTAGACTTGGCGTTAGCATCCAGGGCAACCAACACTCTGGTGCCCGGGAGACTGTCCAGAATCCCGCCCAACTTCGCCAGCAAGTCATCGATACTCCATCCAAGCTGGAAGTATCCCGACACGAGTACGACATCGAGCGTACCCCTCGTGATTCGCACCACGGTGAACTGCTCATCAGACCACTGGGGCATCCAGAACACACCCAGAGCGTCTGAGCCCACCACGATCGCAGAGAGCGGCCGTCCCCCACGAGAATGAATTACTTTCACCCCGTGGAAGCCGACCACCCTATCCGCGACCGCATACGGCTCCTGGACCAAGAGGACCTCGAGGTCGTACTCCTCGAGGAGCCTCATGGCCTCACTCGTGGCCGCCCGGGAATGGTGCAGATTAATCTGCCCCAGGCGCAAGCGTTCGAGTGGGTGGAGGCCGTCCCCTAGGGTTTCCCGCCGTTCAGGCGTCGCCATAGGCTGTGTTCTTTACAGCTCGAGCCCGTGCTATCTCGTACGCCCTACACTGCCTACTCCCGACCCGGTGTCCAGCATCACTGCCTTTCACCTGGGCACAGGCGGCACACTTAGCGGGCGACGATTTGTGTGGGCAGCTGGCTGCCCTGTGCCCCGAAGCGGCACAGTGGCCACACATCTCCTTCTGCGCTCTGCATCGGAGAGAGGTGTGTCCATAGCCCTGACACTTAAAGCAACGGGCTACCTCTACATGGTCGACCACCCTACAGGCAGTCCACCCAAAAAACAGCCTACCACCGGCCACTAAGACCTGCCGGATCTTAGGCGAGGTCTCGAGGACCCAGTGACTACTCCGGGAGTCCTTCCTACCCAACTGCCGGACAACCTTGGTTTCCCTAAGGAAGTCCTCGACAGCCATATCCAATGATGGATTTTGGCTGTGGATCGCTTTGAGGATTTCGGGCTCCTCCACCCTTGTTGCCCTCGGCATATCGTAGACCAATATCTGCGGTCTACGCTCGGCCAGTAGCTGAGCCTTCAGTCCGTTCTTTGCCAGAACTGTGGCCTCCAGCAGTTGATTAGCCTGCTGCCCATTTACAACCTCCAGGATCACTCCATGATCCCTTGTTTTAGTGACCCGGGAAATTTGGAACCTTTCTTTCCGCGGGTCCAGGATCTTCTTAAGGGTTAGCTCCGTCATCGCTGACGAAGCCCCCTGATCAGGCTTAATCGGGACCACTTTAACAGTGGCCCGCTTGATTTTGTTAGCCGGCGCCTGAGCTGGCGGCGGCGGACCTACCCGCCTAGGCGCAGGCGCGGCCGTTACTGCGGCGAAGGAGATAGGTTTCTTAACCTTCTCCTCCACCCTATTAATGGATTTCTGGAGTTCGCCCAGAGCCTGGCCGTTAACCGGCTTAAAGCTCCGGACTCCCTCCACAACCTGATCCACCTTGCCCGATAGTCGAGTAACGACCGAGTCTAGGGCAAGGTTAGCACCCTGGAGGCCCTCACACTTTATCGCCAGTCCCGTCACCAACATACCACATTCAGCCAAATAAGCATCCACGAGCTGCCTCAACTCGAGAGCAACTCGTGACTCCTTTTTAGAGGAAATTTTGGCCCATTCGGCCCTCATTTCCTCGATCCTCCCCAAGCCTTCAGCCCTGGAGGTCACCTGCTTTGACACAGGCTTCACCCCAGTGGCTTCCCGCTCAGGGACAGAATCCGCCTTGCCGCTTTCCGCCTTGCCTTGCTTCGCAAGTCGGCGTCCTTCGGACTTGGCGCCCCCCTCTACGCCGTGCTCCCGCTGTACGGTTCCAGCCTTAGCCTTCTCCGCACAGCCCAAAGCAGAGGTGTCCCGCAGGCTTTTAGTGCAAGCCGCTACACTCGGGCGCTCCACTACCCGAGGGGCTTCCGTGACCTCCTTCTCGGAGGACCGGGGCCTCGGCGGCGACCTGCCGATTGACCTCCTCGGCATGAAGGGGTCACCGGCTACCAGGTCCTTGGCCAAACCGACCAAGTCCTCCAGACAACCTCCTCCGGGTTGCTCCATCGCTTTAATGCCTGACACTACACCAGCTGTGCTGCCAGGTACTACAAACACAGCTTGTTTAAAACTATCACCTATCCACAAAACTAAGGTGAGTGTCTAAACCTCTTGTACCCCGACGGACCGTCTGTTCGGCAGCCCAATCGAGGAGTCGAAGAATAAAACACTCCTACCACCGGCTAGGTTGGAGCGGAAAACCGCTTCTCGAACCTGCCAGAGGATCTGAAAAATTTCTGGCCTCACCAACTACGAAACGGGGACACGTTGTATTTCAAAGGAAACGTCCTTATTTGGCCGACAATCAGTAGGGTAATTTGGTTAGCTGGCATTTCTCCCGCCACCACCCCATTCGGTCGCCCTAGAGCATAGACCAAATGTACTGTGCCAATAAACGGCTACTGTGCCTCAAAACAGATTTGCGACCTCGTTTCCTAATTGCTCCTAATGAGCTCCTATCATGCGTGAGCGGTTAAGCAGGGCGCCATACAGCACCCGCCTATGTGTCCCTACCGCTCACTTGTCACATTAAAACTAAATCGGGGAGGCGCACCCCTTGTTACAATTAAAACAAACAAAGTTACATATTAAAAGACGGCAATTTAAGCCGCCACGCCTCGGTCGCTGTTTGCCAGCTAGTGCCTGTCCACCATTTAAGCGCTTGGAGCTTTATTGGCTGATGGCAGCCATTATTTCTAGGAAGGTTTTCACCGACACGCCACAGGAATCAATTATTCCCCATTAAAATTAGCTTAAACTACCGATGACGGTTGAACATCGCAACCTCATCGAGGAACTCCCACACGGTCCGACAATGCGGCTCACGCCACATTGACTCGCCGTTTATGAGCGGCCAGTTTTCCCCCTGACCTCTAAGTTCCAGGGTGGCCCGGTCTCTGGCCCCCCCAAGAGCAGGGCAGTCGAACAGTAGGTGTTCGTTCGACTGGACCTCCCCGCAGACGCACAACTCATCAGCCGCTAGGCGAAACCTGAACAGATATTGCATCAAATTCACGTGGTTGGTGAGCACTTGGGCACCCGCCGCCCTTAAAAATGAACCTGAGGCATACCATCCCCCCAGATCCTGTATAAATCTATACAGAGATCTTCCCTTAGGCGTGGTGTGCCATTCATGCTGCCATGCCTCCATCGCGAGGCCCCAAAGCCTCTTCCGCAGGCGGGAAATGGGCAACTGTTCGAAATTTAGACCCGGTGCATTGTGATCACCGTTCCGTTCCGGTTCTAGCCCGGCCCGAAACCGTATCCCAAATACCTCGGTTTCCCGACCTCTTCGCAACTTCCACATGGCTGCTCGAACTTTCACCACTAAATCGATTGGGAGAGCCTTTCCCAATACGGTAGTAGCCTCGTAGGAGGTTGTTTTAAAAACACCAGTGCATACAATTAAGGCTCTGCGCTGGGCACTCCTTAAATTTAGAAGCAGTGCTCTATTTCTATCCAACCTATGCGCCCAAACTGGCGCCGCGTATGCAATCATAGCCTCGAAGACACCTCGGTACACTAAGTACATTTGGCGACCAGAAAGCCCGTAGTCTTTCCGAGCAATCCTTCTAAGTTTGTGCATCACAGAGACGGCGTCCGCCGCAACTTGTCTAATGTGGTTGCTAAAAAGCAACTTATCATCAAACAAAACACCTAGGTACTTATGAACCCTTACTCGGCTGATTACACAGCCTTTATACTTAATGTGGGGGTTTCGACTGCATGATAATTTGTCTGCGCCCTTTAGAAGCATAAACTTCGTCTTGGGCACAGAAATCTTTAAATTTTGCATGTCCATCCAGCCTTCGGCGGTTGACAAGGCCGCCTGCGCTCTACTTTCCAGCTGTGGTCGTGAATTTCCACGAACTAAAAGGAGACAGTCATCGGCGAAAGCCTGGGCCGTGACTCCTTCTGGGAATGTCAACCCCAGAAATCCATCGAACACCAGGTTCCACAGCAGGGGACCGAGAACGGAACCCTGCGGGCTTCCCCTGGTGACGGATTTTTCCACAACTAGGTGCGCATCTTTAAACAGGGCCGTACGGTTAGACAAATAGTCTCGTACCACGGCCTGTATGGCTTCGGGAACATCGCGGCGTTCCAAAGCATAGAGGACAGAACTCCAACACAAAGAAGGAAATGCTGCCTCTATATCAATAAAAATAGCCAAAACATATTTGCAGTCGGCGCTTTCCACCTCGGTAAGAGCATTTAAGATGCAATCCTCGGTGCCAACCCCTTTCATGAAGCCATATTGGCCTCGATTTAGAATACAGCTCATATCAATGCCTTCCTCGAGCCGTTCCACAACCAGCCTTTCCAGCAACTTGCCGAGAACCGGCAAGAGGCTGATGGGTCGATAACTGCCGACCTCACCAGGATCCTTTCCAGGTTTCAGGATTACCCTTACCAAAGCAACCTTCCAGCAAGCCGGAAAGCAGCCCCAGTTTAGGCATCCCGTGAACAGTCTGCCCAGTGGCTCTCTTATGACAGGCAATAAATGATGGAAAATATCCGGGTCAAGTTGGTCAATCCCCGGTGCCTTCCCTAGTGCCATTCGAATCAGTAGGGTAATTTGGTTAACTGGCATTTCTCCCACCACCACCCCATTCGGTCGCCCTAGAGCATAGACCAAATGTTCCGTGCCAAGAACGGCTACTGTGCCTCGTAACGGTTTAGCGACCCAAATCCTAAAAGCTCCTAATGAGCTACCTAACGTGCGTGAGCGAATCAAGCAGGGCGCCATACAGCACCCGCTGAAGTGTCCCAATCGCTCACTTGTCATACATAAAACTAGATCGGGGAGGCGCACCCCTTGTAACAATTTAAAAACTATACGAGTCAAATTAAATTAAGACAGCAATTTTGGCTGCCACGCCTCGGTCGCTGTATGCCAGCTAGTACCTGTCCACCATTTAACAGCGCTTGGAGCTGATTTGGCTGGTGGCCAGCCCTCTTACCAAGGCAATTGGTTTCCAGCAGCAAAGCTTCCAGGAGTCTAAATGCATTTACATTTATTCCCTTACATTTACCGATGACGGTTGAACATAGCAACCTCATCGAGGAACTCCCACACGGTCCGACAGTGCGGCTCTCGCCACACTGCCTCGCCGCTTGTGAGCGGCCAGGTTTCCCCCTGACCTCTAAGTTCCAGGGTGGCACGGTCTCTGGCCCCCCCAAGGGCCGGGCAGTCGTACATCATATGTACATTTGACTGGACCTCCCCGCAGACACACAACTCATCAGCCACCAGGCGAAACCGAAACAGATATTGGTTTAGATTCACATGGTTGGTGAGCACCTGGGCACCCGACGCCCTTAAGAAGGAACTCGAGGCATACCATCCCCCCAAATCCTGTATAAAATTATACAAGGATCTACCCTTAGTCGTGGTGTGCCATTCAAGCTGCCATGCCTCCATCGCGAGGCTTTGAAGCCTTTTCCGCAGACGGGAGATGGGCAACTGGACGAAATTTTGCTCCGGTGCATTGTGATCACCGTTCCGATCCGGTTCTGGCCCGGCTCGAAACCGCATCCCAAATGCCTCGGCCTCCCGACCTCTACGCAACTTCCACATGACTGCCCGAATTTTCACCACTAAATCGATTGGGAGAGCCTTTCCCAATACAGTAGTAGCCTCGTAGGAGGTTGTTTTAAATACCCCAGTGCATACAATCATGGCTCTGCGCTGGGCACTCCTTAAATTTTGAAGTAGTGCTCTATTTCTTTCCAACCTGTGCGCCCAAACCGGCGCCGCGTATGCGATCATACTCTCGAAGACGCCTCGGTACACCAAGTACATTTGGCGGCCCGACAGCCCGTAGTCTTTCCGAGCAATCCGTCTAAGTTTGTGCATCACAGAGACGGCGTCCGCCGCAACTTGCCTAATATGGTTACTAAACAGCAACTTATCATCAAACAAAACACCTAGGTACTTATGAACCCTTACTCGGCTGATTACACAGCCTTTATATTTAATATGGGGGTTTCGACTGCATGATAATTTGTCTGCGCCCTTTAGAAGCATAAACTTCGTCTTGGGCACAGAAATCTTTAAATTTTGAATGTCCATCCAGCCTTCGGCGGTTGACAAAGCCGCCTGCGCTCTGCTTTCTAGCTGCGGTCGTGAATCTCCACGAACTAAAAGGAGACAGTCATCGGCGAAAGCCTGGGCCGTGACTCCTTCTGGGAAAGTCAATCCCAGAAATCCGTCAAACACCAGGTTCCACAGCAGGGGACCGAGAACGGAACCCTGCGGGCTTCCCCTGGTGACGGATTTTTCCACAACTAGGTGCGCATCTTTAAACAGAGCCGTTCGGTTAGACAAATAGTCTCTTACCACGGCCTGTGTGGCTTCGGGAACATTGCGGCGTTCCAAAGCATAGAGGACAGAACTCCAACACAAGGAAGGAAATGCTGCCTCTATATCAATAAAAATTGCCAAAACATATTTGCAGTCGGCGCTTTCCACCTCGGCAAGAGCATTTAAGATGCAATCCTCGGTGCCAACCCCTTTCATGAAGCCATATTGGCCTCGATTTAGAATACGGCTCATATCAATGCTTTCCTCGAGCCGTTCCACAACCAGCCTTTCCAGCAACTTGCCGAAAACCGGCAAGAGGCTGATGGGTCGATAACTGCCGACCTCACCAGGATCCTTTCCAGGTTTCAGGATCACCCTTACCAAAGCCACCTTCCAGCAACCCGGAAAGCAGCCCCAGCTTAGGCATCCCGTGAACAGCCTGCCGAGAGGCTCCCTTATGACAGGCAATAAATGATGGAAAATATCCGGGTCAAGTTGGTCAATCCCCGGTGCCTTCTTTAATGCCATTCGAGAAACCACTCGGTCTATATCATCGGGTTCCACGGTCCGAACGCCAGGGAATGGTGTTTCACCCGCCCTGACGCCGATTTCCGCTTCACCCTCCGGAGCATCTGGAAACAGAGTATCCAGGAACGCCCGGTAGGTCGCCACAGATGTTAAAGTGTGGTCTCGACCACCTAACCCGCACCGAACACTGGACAACACGTGCAATGGCTTCGGCTTGTAACAAGACTTTGCGAGCTGCCAGGGATCGCGTTGCAATTCCCGCATGGAGTCCTTCCAAAACTTGAGTTTGGCTTCCTTGATGGCGTGAACATATTTGTTACGGGCACGCCGGAAGGTCCGCAGACGCTCAGCGCGCACGTCGTTGTTCGTGATCCCCGTTAGGGGGCAACGCTGGTATCCAGCCCGAGCGGACCTCACTCTTGCGCGCAGCACGCTAAGGTCAGAGGACCACCATTTCTTGCCGGGCCTCCGTCTGCCTTCCACAGACGACCCCCCGGAAAATGGGGTCATGACGGCTCCAGGCACGCTCAGATCAGCGGACTGGCCGCTTATGACGGGTCCGTCCATTGGCCTAGGCCGCCGTAGGACCTCGTCGCAGCCAGTCTTGATGGCCCGGCCGATTAGCTCCGCCATCAATTCCACCTCCTCCCTGGACTCCATGCTCCACCGCAACCCCTGCAATGCAGCATCGCATACCCGCCTCAGCCTGCGCTGATCCAGGCCCCTTAGGTTGTAGCGACCTGGATTTGGTGCCCTTAGACCGCCTCCGTAAGCAATATCATAGGTTATGAGCCTATGATCGCTCACACTGGCCTCGGGCCAGACAGTCCAACTACCTACCCTTCGAAGCAAGTCACCCGTCACCAGAGTGACGTCTATATAACTTTCTCCCAGTTCGCTGGAGAAAGTTGGTGGCTGCTCCGCATCGTTAATGAGGTAGAGGTTCCTGGCTTCTGCGAACTGTTCGAGACCAGCGCCTCTGGGGTCTGTGAGTGGAGAACCCCAGGCGGTAGACTTGGCGTTAGCATCCAGGGCAACCAACACTCTGGTGCCCGGGAGACTGTCCAGAATCCCGCCCAACTTCGCCAGCAAGTCATCGATACTCCATCCAAGCTGGAAGTATCCCGACACGAGTACGACATCGAGCGTACCCCTCGTGATTCGCACCACGGTGAACTGCTCATCAGACCACTGGGGCATCCAGAACACACCCAGAGCGTCTGAGCCCACCACGATCGCAGAGAGCGGCCGTCCCCCACGAGAATGAATTACTTTCACCCCGTGGAAGCCGACCACCCTATCCGCGACCGCATACGGCTCCTGGACCAAGAGGACCTCGAGGTCGTACTCCTCGAGGAGCCTCATGGCCTCACTCGTGGCCGCCCGGGAATGGTGCAGATTAATCTGCCCCAGGCGCAAGCGTTCGAGTGGGTGGAGGCCGTCCCCTAGGGTTTCCCGCCGTTCAGGCGTCGCCATAGGCTGTGTTCTTTACAGCTCGAGCCCGTGCTATCTCGTACGCCCTACACTGCCTACTCCCGACCCGGTGTCCAGCATCACTGCCTTTCACCTGGGCACAGGCGGCACACTTAGCGGGCGACGATTTGTGTGGGCAGCTGGCTGCCCTGTGCCCCGAAGCGGCACAGTGGCCACACATCTCCTTCTGCGCTCTGCATCGGAGAGAGGTGTGTCCATAGCCCTGACACTTGAAGCAACGGGCTACCTCTATATGGTCGACCACCCTACAGGCAGTCCACCCAAAAAACAGCCTACCACCGGCCACTAAGACCTGCCGGATCTTAGGCGAGGTCTCGAGGACCCAGTGACTACTCCGGGAGTCCTTCCTACCCAACTGCCGGACAACCTTGGTTTCCCTAAGGAAGTCCTCGACAGCCATATCCAATGATGGATTTTGGCTGTGGATCGCTTTGAGGATTTCGGGCTCCTCCACCCTTGTTGCCCTCGGCATATCGTAGACCAATATCTGCGGTCTACGCTCGGCCAGTAGCTGAGCCTTCAGTCCGTTCTTTGCCAGAACTGTGGCCTCCAGCAGTTGATTAGCCTGCTGCCCATTTACGACCTCCAGGATCACTCCATGATCCCTTGTTTTAGTGACCCGGGAAATTTGGAACCTTTCTTTCCGCGGGTCCAGGATCTTCTTAAGGGTTAGCTCCGTCATCGCTGACGAAGCCCCCTGATCAGGCTTGATCGGGACCACCTTAACAGTGGCCCTTTTAATTTTGCTAGCCGGCGCCTGAACTGGCGGCGGCGGACCTACCCGCCTAGGTGCAGGCGCGGCCGTTACTGCGGCGAAGGAGATAGGTTTCTTAACCTTCTCCTCCACCCTATTAATAGACTTTTGGAGTTCACCCAGAGCTTGGCCGTTAACCGGCTTAAAGCTCCGGACTCCCTCCACAACCTGATCCACCTTGCCCGACAGTCGAGTGACGACCGAGTCTAGGGCAAGGTTAGCACCCTGGAGGCCCTCACACTTAATCGCCAGACCCGTCACCAACAAACCACATTCCGCTAGATACGCATCAACGAGCTGCCTCATCTCGAGAGCAACTCGTGACTCCTTTTTCGAGGAAATTTTGGCCCATTCGGCCCTCATTTCCTCAATCCTCCCTAAGCCTTCAGCCCCGGGGGTCACCTGCTTTGACACAGGCTTCACCCCAGTGGCTTCCCGCTCAGGGACAAAATCCGCCTTGCCGCTTTCCGCCTTACCTTGCTTCGCAAGGCGGCGTCCTTCGGACTTGGCGCCCCCCTCTACGCCGTGCTCTCGCTGCACGGTTCCAGCCTTAGCTTTCTCCGCACAGCTCGATGCAGAGGTGTCCCGTAGGCTTTTAGTGCAAGCCGCAACACTCGGGCGCTCCACTACCCGAGGGGCTTCCGAGACCTCCTTCTCGGAGGACCGGGGCCTCGGCGGCGACCTACCGATTGAAGTAGGGTAAAGTAAGTAGTAAAGGATCGCTTCTCGGCCTCTGGCCCCGTGCTGTATAACTTGTGCTTAGCAACCGGTGCTTAATTTGATTCTGCAAGTACAGCGTTCTACGTTCTCGTCGTCGGGGTTGACAACGATCAGCAGCGGTTAGTCAACCTGCGTTGCTGTGAGGCGTTTAACCGAGCGGCGGCGTAGTGTGTTGCAGGAGTGCTGCTGTCGGCTAAATAAGGACGTTTCCTTTGTAATAACGTGTCCCCGTTCGTAGTTGGTGAGGCCAGATACTTTTTCAGATCCTCTGGCAGGTTCGAGAAGCGGTTTTCCGCTCCAACCTAGCCGGTGGTAGGAGTGTTTCATTCTTCGACTCCTCGACTGGGCTGCCGAACAGACGGTCCGTCGGGGTATAAGAGGTTTGACGCTCACCCAGGACTTGTGTTAGGTGATAGTTTTAAACAAGCTGTGTTTGTAGTACCTGGCAGCACAGCTGGTGTAGTGTCAGGTATTAAAGCGATGGAGCAACCCGGAGGAGGTTGTCTGGAGGACTTGGTCGGTTTGGCCAAGGACCTGGTAGCCGGTGACCCCTTCATGCCGAGGAGGTCAATCGGTAGGTCGCCGCCGAGGCCCCGGTCCTCCGAGAAGGAGGTCTCGGAAGCCCCTCGGGTAGTGGAGCGCCCGAGTGTTGCGGCTTGCACTAAAAGCCTACGGGACACCTCTGCATCGAGCTGTGCGGAGAAAGCTAAGGCTGGAACCGTGCAGCGAGAGCACGGCGTAGAGGGGGGCGCCAAGTCCGAAGGACGCCGCCTTGCGAAGCAAGGTAAGGCGGAAAGCGGCAAGGCGGATTTTGTCCCTGAGCGGGAAGCCACTGGGGTGAAGCCTGTGTCAAAGCAGGTGACCCCCGGGGCTGAAGGCTTAGGGAGGATTGAGGAAATGAGGGCCGAATGGGCCAAAATTTCCTCGAAAAAGGAGTCACGAGTTGCTCTCGAGATGAGGCAGCTCGTTGATGCGTATCTAGCGGAATGTGGTTTGTTGGTGACGGGTCTGGCGATTAAGTGTGAGGGCCTCCAGGGTGCTAACCTTGCCCTAGACTCGGTCGTCACTCGACTGTCGGGCAAGGTGGATCAGGTTGTGGAGGGAGTCCGGAGCTTTAAGCCGGTTAACGGCCAAGCTCTGGGTGAACTCCAAAAGTCTATTAATAGGGTGGAGGAGAAGGTTAAGAAACCTATCTCCTTCGCCGCAGTAACGGCCGCGCCTGCACCTAGGCGGGTAGGTCCGCCGCCGCCAGTTCAGGCGCCGGCTAGCAAAATTAAAAGGGCCACTGTTAAGGTGGTCCCGATCAAGCCTGATCAGGGGGCTTCGTCAGCGATGACGGAGCTAACCCTTAAGAAGATCCTGGACCCGCGGAAAGAAAGGTTCCAAATTTCCCGGGTCACTAAAACAAGGGATCATGGAGTGATCCTGGAGGTCGTAAATGGGCAGCAGGCTAATCAACTGCTGGAGGCCACAGTTCTGGCAAAGAACGGACTGAAGGCTCAGCTACTGGCCGAGCGTAGACCGCAGATATTGGTCTACGATATGCCGAGGGCAACAAGGGTGGAGGAGCCCGAAATCCTCAAAGCGATCCACAGCCAAAATCCATCATTGGATATGGCTGTCGAGGACTTCCTTAGGGAAACCAAGGTTGTCCGGCAGTTGGGTAGGAAGGACTCCCGGAGTAGTCACTGGGTCCTCGAGACCTCGCCTAAGATCCGGCAGGTCTTAGTGGCCGGTGGTAGGCTGTTTTTTGGGTGGACTGCCTGTAGGGTGGTCGACCATATAGAGGTAGCCCGTTGCTTCAAGTGTCAGGGCTATGGACACACCTCTCTCCGATGCAGAGCGCAGAAGGAGATGTGTGGCCACTGTGCCGCTTCGGGGCACAGGGCAGCCAGCTGCCCACACAAATCGTCGCCCGCTAAGTGTGCCGCCTGTGCCCAGGTGAAAGGCAGTGATGCTGGACACCGGGTCGGGAGTAGGCAGTGTAGGGCGTACGAGATAGCACGGGCTCGAGCTGTAAAGAACACAGCCTATGGCGACGCCTGAACGGCGGGAAACCCTAGGGGACGGCCTCCACCCACTCGAACGCTTGCGCCTGGGGCAGATTAATCTGCACCATTCCCGGGCGGCCACGAGTGAGGCCATGAGGCTCCTCGAGGAGTACGACCTCGAGGTCCTCTTGGTCCAGGAGCCGTATGCGGTCGCGGATAGGGTGGTCGGCTTCCACGGGGTGAAAGTAATTCATTCTCGTGGGGGACGGCCGCTCTCTGCGATCGTGGTGGGCTCAGACGCTCTGGGTGTGTTCTGGATGCCCCAGTGGTCTGATGAGCAGTTCACCGTGGTGCGAATCACGAGGGGTACGCTCGATGTCGTACTCGTGTCGGGATACTTCCAGCTTGGATGGAGTATCGATGACTTGCTGGCGAAGTTGGGCGGGATTCTGGACAGTCTCCCGGGCACCAGAGTGTTGGTTGCCCTGGATGCTAACGCCAAGTCTACCGCCTGGGGTTCTCCACTCACAGACCCCAGAGGCGCTGGTCTCGAACAGTTCGCAGAAGCCAGGAACCTCTACCTCATTAACGATGCGGAGCAGCCACCAACTTTCTCCAGCGAACTGGGAGAAAGTTATATAGACGTCACTCTGGTGACGGGTGACTTGCTTCGAAGGGTAGGTAGTTGGACTGTCTGGCCCGAGGCCAGTGTGAGCGATCATAGGCTCATAACCTATGATATTGCTTACGGAGGCGGTCTAAGGGCACCAAATCCAGGTCGCTACAACCTAAGGGGCCTGGATCAGCGCAGGCTGAGGCGGGTATGCGATGCTGCATTGCAGGGGTTGCGGTGGAGCATGGAGTCCAGGGAGGAGGTGGAATTGATGGCGGAGCTAATCGGCCGGGCCATCAAGACTGGCTGCGACGAGGTCCTACGGCGGCCTAGGCCAATGGACGGACCCGTCATAAGCGGCCAGTCCGCTGATCTGAGCGTGCCTGGAGCCGTCATGACCCCATTTTCCGGGGGGTCGTCTGTGGAAGGCAGACGGAGGCCCGGCAAGAAATGGTGGTCCTCTGACCTTAGCGTGCTGCGCGCAAGAGTGAGGTCCGCTCGGGCTGGATACCAGCGTTGCCCCCTAACGGGGATCACGAACAACGACGTGCGCGCTGAGCGTCTGCGGACCTTCCGGCGTGCCCGTAACAAATATGTTCACGCCATCAAGGAAGCCAAACTCAAGTTTTGGAAGGACTCCATGCGGGAATTGCAACGCGATCCCTGGCAGCTCGCAAAGTCTTGTTACAAGCCGAAGCCATTGCACGTGTTGTCCAGTGTTCGGTGCGGGTTAGGTGGTCGAGACCACACTTTAACATCTGTGGCGACCTACCGGGCGTTCCTGGATACTCTGTTTCCAGATGCTCCGGAGGGTGAAGCGGAAATCGGCGTCAGGGCGGGTGAAACACCATTCCCTGGCGTTCGGACCGTGGAACCCGATGATATAGACCGAGTGGTTTCTCGAATGGCATTAAAGAAGGCACCGGGGATTGACCAACTTGACCCGGATATTTTCCATCATTTATTGCCTGTCATAAGGGAGCCTCTCGGCAGGCTGTTCACGGGATGCCTAAGCTGGGGCTGCTTTCCGGGTTGCTGGAAGGTGGCTTTGGTAAGGGTGATCCTGAAACCTGGAAAGGATCCTGGTGAGGTCGGCAGTTATCGACCCATCAGCCTCTTGCCGGTTTTCGGCAAGTTGCTGGAAAGGCTGGTTGTGGAACGGCTCGAGGAAAGCATTGATATGAGCCGTATTCTAAATCGAGGCCAATATGGCTTCATGAAAGGGGTTGGCACCGAGGATTGCATCTTAAATGCTCTTGCCGAGGTGGAAAGCGCCGACTGCAAATATGTTTTGGCAATTTTTATTGATATAGAGGCAGCATTTCCTTCCTTGTGTTGGAGTTCTGTCCTCTATGCTTTGGAACGCCGCAATGTTCCCGAAGCCACACAGGCCGTGGTAAGAGACTATTTGTCTAACCGAACGGCTCTGTTTAAAGATGCGCACCTAGTTGTGGAAAAATCCGTCACCAGGGGAAGCCCGCAGGGTTCCGTTCTCGGTCCCCTGCTGTGGAACCTGGTGTTTGACGGATTTCTGGGATTGACTTTCCCAGAAGGAGTCACGGCCCAGGCTTTCGCCGATGACTGTCTCCTTTTAGTTCGTGGAGATTCACGACCGCAGCTAGAAAGCAGAGCGCAGGCGGCTTTGTCAACCGCCGAAGGCTGGATGGACATTCAAAATTTAAAGATTTCTGTGCCCAAGACGAAGTTTATGCTTCTAAAGGGCGCAGACAAATTATCATGCAGTCGAAACCCCCATATTAAATATAAAGGCTGTGTAATCAGCCGAGTAAGGGTTCATAAGTACCTAGGTGTTTTGTTTGATGATAAGTTGCTGTTTAGTAACCATATTAGGCAAGTTGCGGCGGACGCCGTCTCTGTGATGCACAAACTTAGACGGATTGCTCGGAAAGACTACGGGCTGTCGGGCCGCCAAATGTACTTGGTGTACCGAGGCGTCTTCGAGAGTATGATCGCATACGCGGCGCCGGTTTGGGCGCACAGGTTGGAAAGAAATAGAGCACTACTTCAAAATTTAAGGAGTGCCCAGCGCAGAGCCATGATTGTATGCACTGGGGTATTTAAAACAACCTCCTACGAGGCTACTACTGTATTGGGAAAGGCTCTCCCAATCGATTTAGTGGTGAAAATTCGGGCAGTCATGTGGAAGTTGCGTAGAGGTCGGGAGGCCGAGGCATTTGGGATGCGGTTTCGAGCCGGGCCAGAACCGGATCGGAACGGTGATCACAATGCACCGGAGCAAAATTTCGTCCAGTTGCCCATCTCCCGTCTGCGGAAAAGGCTTCAAAGCCTCGCGATGGAGGCATGGCAGCTTGAATGGCACACCACGACTAAGGGTAGATCCTTGTATAATTTTATACAGGATTTGGGGGGATGGTATGCCTCGAGTTCCTTCTTAAGGGCGTCGGGTGCCCAGGTGCTCACCAACCATGTGAATCTAAACCAATATCTGTTTCGGTTTCGCCTGGTGGCTGATGAGTTGTGTGTCTGCGGGGAGGTCCAGTCAAATGTACATATGATGTACGACTGCCCGGCCCTTGGGGGGGCCAGAGACCGTGCCACCCTGGAACTTAGAGGTCAGGGGGAAACCTGGCCGCTCACAAGCGGCGAGGCAGTGTGGCGAGAGCCGCACTGTCGGACCGTGTGGGAGTTCCTCGATGAGGTTGCTATGTTCAACCGTCATCGGTAAATGTAAGGGAATAAATGTAAATGCATTTAGACTCCTGGAAGCTTTGCTGCTGGAAACCAATTGCCTTGGTAAGAGGGCTGGCCACCAGCCAAATCAGCTCCAAGCGCTGTTAAATGGTGGACAGGTACTAGCTGGCATACAGCGACCGAGGCGTGGCAGCCAAAATTGCTGTCTTAATTTAATTTGACTCGTATAGTTTTTAAATTGTTACAAGGGGTGCGCCTCCCCGATCTAGTTTTATGTATGACAAGTGAACGATTGGGACACTTCAGCGGGTGCTGTATGGCGCCCTGCTTGATTCGCTCACGCACGTTAGGTAGCTCATTAGGAGCTTTTAGGATTTGGGTCGCTAAACCGTTACGAGGCACAGTAGCCGTTCTTGGCACGGAACATTTGGTCTATGCTCTAGGGCGACCGAATGGGGTGGTGGTGGGAGAAATGCCAGTTAACCAAATTACCCTACTGATGACACGTCGTTGCGATAGTAATCCTGCTCAGTACGAGAGGAACCGCAGGTTCGGACATTTGGTTCACGCACTCGGTCGAGCGGCCGATGGTGCGAAGCTACCATCCGTGGGATTATGCCTGAACGCCTCTAAGGCCGAATCCCGTCTAGGCAAGGTTGCGACGATATCACCAGGAGTCCCGAGAGTCGAAAGGCTCGATTAATATGCTACTTTATTAGGCGTAGCGCCTCGCGGGGCGCGCGTCGCAAGCCCAATGGCCGCGGCGCAGAGCAGGGCGGCGGGATCATGCCCCCGCCAGTCCCTGCCCCGCCGAACGGCGTAACATTGGTAGCCCTACGGGGAGTTCGATGTCGGGACTCGGAATCGTCTGTAGACGACTTAGGTACCGAGCGGGGTGTTGTGTCCGGTAGAGCAGTTGCCACGCTGCGATCTGTTGAGACTCAGCCCTTAGCTTGGGGGATTCGTCCTGTTAGCTGGACGAGCTCCCCCGCGCGGCAGTGTACGTAAACAGCCGCTGAGCGGATGCGTACACGCCGAGACGAAAGTTAATTTTGCCTAGTCGGGAGACTGCGGTCGGCTGGCCGCTTAGGCGGTCGGTCTTGTTTAACATTCTCTATTTTACTTGGTATGCGTGATGCATATGCAAGTAATTTTTTTTTCGTTAAAAATTTTTTTAACGATTAACACGCTTGTGCCGGCGTGAGATGTCTGGTTACGACTTGTAATTTTTTTTTTGCTAAAAAATTTTAGTCGTTCGCCTGACTGACAATCGTAGAGAATTGTTACGGGATAAGACTGCTGCTCCCGGCCGTCCTTGTTGCGAGAAAAACTTTGTTTTTTAGAAGGAGATTTTCAATTTCCTGCGCTGGAAGGAGAACATCTTGTGTTGGGCATGCACGTTTCTTTAACTTTTTTTTGTTGGCCATGCACGGTTTAGGCAGGATGTCTTGGTCTTTTACTGCGGAGAAATGACACTTGTCCACACTAAAAGTATTTTCTCGGACTCTGTCGCCGTTGGGCATGCACGTTTCTTTAACTTTTTTTTTGTTGGCCATGCAAGGTTTAGGCGGGATGTAGTAGTCTTTTACTGCGGACAATTTGTCATTGTCCGGCTTGAAAACATTTTCTCGGACTCTGTCGCCGTTGGGCATGCACGTTTCTTTAACTTTTTTTTTGTTGGCCATGCACGGTTTAGGCAGGATGTCTTGGTCTTTTACTGCGGAGAAATGACACTTGTCCACACTAAAAGTATTTTCTCGGACTCTGTCGCCGTTGGGCATGCACGTTTCTTTAACTTTTTTTTTGTTGGCCATGCAAGGTTTAGGCGGGATGTAGTAGTCTTTTACTGCGGACAATTTGTCATTGTCCGGCTTGAAAACATTTTCTCGGACTCTGTCGCCGTTGGGCATGCACGTTTCTTTAACTTTTTTTTTGTTGGCCATGCACGGTTTAGGCGGGATGTCTTGGTCTTTTACTGCGGAGAAATGACACTTGTCCACGTTAAAAGTATTTTCTCGGACTCTGTCGCCGTTGGGCATGCACGTTTCTTTAACTTTTTTTTGTTGGCCATGCACGGTTTAGGCGGGATGTCGTAGTCTTTTACTGCGGAGAATTTGTCATTGTCCGGCTTGAAAACATTTTCTAGGACTCTGTCGCCGTTGGGCATACACGGATGTTTAACTTCTTTTTTTTTTGTTGGCCATGCAGGCGGGCTGTCGTTGTCCTTTATCTTCGGAGAATTGACAATTGTCCGCTTAAAAAGTATTTTCTAGGACTCTAGGTCGCCGTTGGGCATGCACGTTTCTTTAATTTTTTTTCTTGTTGGTAATGGACAGTTTAGGCGGACTGCCGTACTCTTTTGCTGCGGAGAATTAACTTTTTTTTTTTTTTTCTCTATATTCCATTTATTTTTTTATTTTTTCGGCAGGGAACGTTTAACTTTGGTAAATTGCTAATGGGAATTATTTTTTATTTAATCTTTCCTCACCCTATCGTCAGGTGTGAATTTCGTTTTTAGTCGTGAACGCTTTTTCTCAGTCATAATGCATGTCGGGTATACGGATATGCTGTAAGTTTGCATTTCAACTCAGACAGCGTCAAACCGGATTTCGTACTTGAATTCGCGAAAAACCGGCCGACAGATCGCTTTCAAATTTCACCGCCCTGCTTGGGGTCGTCAAATTAACAGTCTACCAAATTTTCAACTCGATCCTACTTTCGGTTTCGGTTCAATTAACGGCACTGTTTTATACCGATAACGGTTGGAGATACTCCATTTTTAGTTGAAAAATCGGATTTCCGAGCCGATTTTACCTACTGGGTTGCTTCCTTTTCTTACTCCGACCCTCGGTTCGTTCGTTAACGATTTTTTTATAAATCCACCCTTGAGCCCGATTTTCAAAACTTGACTGCTCGGTCCCCCATCGAGCAACAAAAACGTGCTTGCCGTCAAAAAATTCAGCAGAAAATCTAGTATTTTTTGGTTTTTTTTTCGACTTTTTAACTGTGACGACACCGATTTTGGAAAAATCGCTTCGACGCGGTAAGGGAAGATTTCAAGGCTAAGGGAGCGTTTTTGCCGATTTTTCATCGCCAATAACTCGGCAACCGTTAGGCCTATCGACGCGGGAAAAAAATCTGCCATCCCGATTCGTGTCGGCTTCCGACCGGTACCAAAATTATACCCGTGCCCCCCCCCAATTGGGCCCCAGCACGAATACGGTCGGAAACGCGTATCTCGACAACCGCTCGTCCGATCACGATCAAACAAAAACCGAAAATTTTTTTTTTTTAAGCCCAAAAACATTTGTCTAAAACATTATTGCGTAAACCTTCGGGTTCGCCCGAAAAAAAGATTTTTAAATTTTAAAAAAGTTAAAAAACCCATTTACACGCGATAGGACAAACCGATCGGGACCAAATTCAACTCAGACAAGCGAGCACACATAGGGAACGGATGACCACACTCAAATTCCCGATATGTCCTTTTTTTTTTTTTTTTTTTTTTTTTTTTTTTTTTTTTTTTTTAAGTCGAATTTCCGATCTCTACTTTCACCTCACCGAGTTTCGAGTCGATCGCGCAAACGAAAATTTCGCCAGACTCCGGATATACGCGTTTCAAGGCATTCTAAGCTTTTTTAGCCAATGTGATTTTTTTCATAGGTTTTGACCCTCCGTTCAAGAGATACGGCCGAAAAACGAAAAAAATTGCGATTTTCCGTCCCCTCGCGTACGGAAGAGGCACGCTTTACCCGACTCTAACCTGGTCGGAATAATACCCCCTCCAAAGACGTTTCGACCTAGCGAAACCGATTTTCAATAAGCGCGCGCTGTAATTTTTTACAACTTAACGAATATTCGTTAAATTTTTGCAATTTTCTTACTTCAGAATGATAAACGGCCTTTAAAAAAAAATATATACATATCGCCGGCCCGAAACCGGTCCAAAATAATCTAACGTAACGCAACGGTTGAGAAAAATACGAAAAACGTCACGAACAAATGACAAATAACGAAAATATTCGACATCGAAATAAAACAGACGAAAAAAGATTTTCGCACCTGAGAGATCGACAGGTTTTCCCACCGCCAACGCGAAGTTTACAATAAAATAATTATACCGAAAAAATCGACGACAAAACGACCAACAAGAAATAACAAATTTCACCTTTATAACTGTTCACGAAAAAAAGTTATTAAACGACGAAATCGAACGATTAAACAAAAAAATTACAAAAAAACAATTAAATTAAAAAAACCACATTACACTGGCCACCCACGTTTATATATTATGTATATGTACGTAAAAATATTATTAAAAAATATATACATATATATACGGCCAAAACTTGTAAATTCGCATCAAAGTGACCGAGATATACTCGATTACGTGAATTTTACGGTTCGGCCGAATTTTCGGTCTTCCGAAAAATATACCCCGGTCCAGAGGGCATAGGCATCACCGGGGGGGCCGGACGGTCCGAATGGCGTCGGTCCCGGTCGAATAGCTTCGATCCCGGCTGACATATAGACGATTAGGTGAATTTTACGGTTCGGCCGAATTTTCGGTCTTCCGAAAAAGATACCCCGGTCCAGAGGGCATAGGCATCACCGGGCGGGCCGGACGGTCCGAATGGCGTCGGTCCCGGTCGAATAGCTTCGATCCCGGCTGACATATAGACGATTAGGTGAATTTTACGGTTCGGCCGAATTTTCGGTCTTCCGAAAAAGATACCCCGGTCCAGAGGGCATAGGCATCACCGGGGGGGCCGGACGGTCCGAATGGCGTCGGTCCCGGTCGAATAGCTTCGATCCCGGCTGACATATAGACGATTAGGTGAATTTTACGGTTCGGCCGAATTTTCGGTCTTCCGAAAAATATACCCCGGTCCAGAGGGCATAGGCATCACCGGGGGGGCCGGACGGTCCGAATGGCGTCGGTCCCGGTCGAATAGCTTCGATCCCGGCTGACATATAGACGATTAGGTGAATTTTACGGTTCGGCCGAATTTTCGGTCTTCCGAAAAATATACCCCGGTCCAGAGGGCATAGGCATCACCGGGGGGGCCGGACGGTCCGAATGGCGTCGGTCCCGGTCGAATAGCTTCGATCCCGGCTGACATATAGACGATTAGGTGAATTTTACGGTTCGGCCGAATTTTCGGTCTTCCGAAAAAGATACCCCGGTCCAGAGGGCATAGGCATCACCGGGGGGGCCGGACGGTTCGAATGGCGTCGGTCCCGGTCGAATAGCTTCGATCCCGGCTGACATATAGACGATTAGGTGAATTTTACGGTTCGGCCGAATTTTCGGTCTTCCGAAAAATATACCCCGGTCCAGAGGGCATAGGCATCACCGGGGGGGCCGGACGGTCCGAATGGCGTCGGTCCCGGTCGAATAGCTTCGATCCCGGCTGACATATAGACGATTAGGTGAATTTTACGGTTCGGCCGAATTTTCGGTCTTCCGAAAAATATACCCCGGTCCAGAGGGCATAGGCATCACCGAGGGGGCCGGACGGTCCGAATGGCGTCGGTCCCGGTCGAATAGCTTCGATCCCGGCTGACATATAGACGATTAGGTGAATTTTACGGTTCGGCCGAATTTTCGGTCTTCCGAAAAATATACCCCGGTCCAGAGGGCATAGGCATCACCGGGGGGGCCGGACGGTCCGAATGGCGTCGGTCCCGGTCGAATAGCTTCGATCCCGGCTGACATATAGACGATTAGGTGAATTTTACGGTTCGGCCGAATTTTCGGTCTTCCGAAAAAGATACCCCGGTCCAGAGGGCATAGGCATCACCGGGGGGGCCGGACGGTCCGAATGGCGTCGGTCCCGGTCGAATAGCTTCGATCCCGGCTGACATATAGACGATTAGGTGAATTTTACGGTTCGGCCGAATTTTCGGTCTTCCGAAAAAGATACCCCGGTCCAGAGGGCATAGGCATCACCGGGGGGGCCGGACGGTCCGAATGGCGTCGGTCCCGGTCGAATAGCTTCGATCCCGGCTGACATATAGACGATTAGGTGAATTTTACGGTTCGGCCGAATTTTCGGTCTTCCGAAAAATATACCCCGGTCCAGAGGGCATAGGCATCACCGAGGGGGCCGGACGGTCCGAATGGCGTCGGTCCCGGTCGAATAGCTTCGATCCCGGCTGACATATAGACGATTAGGTGAATTTTACGGTTCGGCCGAATTTTCGGTCTTCCGAAAAATATACCCCGGTCCAGAGGGCATAGGCATCACCGGGGGGGCCGGACGGTCCGAATGGCGTCGGTCCCGGTCGAATAGCTTCGATCCCGGCTGACATATAGACGATTAGGTGAATTTTACGGTTCGGGCCGAATTTTCGGTCTTCCGAAAAAGATACCCCGGTCCAGAGGGCATAGGCATCACCGGGGGGGCCGGACGGTCCGAATGGCGTCGGTCCCGGTCGAATAGCTTCGATCCCGGCTGACATATAGACGATTAGGTGAATTTTACGGTTTGGCCGAATTTTCGGTCTTCCGAAAAATATACCCCGGTCCAGAGGGCATAGGCATCACCGGGGGGCCGGACGGTCCGAATGGCGTCGGTCCCGGTCGAATAGCTTCGATCCCGGCTGACATATAGACGATTAGGTGAATTTTACGGTTCGGCCGAATTTTCGGTCTTCCGAAAAATATACCCCGGTCCAGAGGGCATAGGCATCACCGAGGGGGCCGGACGGTCCGAATGGCGTCGGTCCCGGTCGAATAGCTTCGATCCCGGCTGACATATAGACGATTAGGTGAATTTTACGGTTCGGCCGAATTTTCGGTCTTCCGAAAAATATACCCCGGTCCAGAGGGCATAGGCATCACCGGGGGGGCCGGACGGTCCGAATGGCGTCGGTCCCGGTCGAATAGCTTCGATCCCGGCTGACATATAGACGATTAGGTGAATTTTACGGTTCGGCCGAATTTTCGGTCTTCCGAAAAATATACCCCGGTCCAGAGGGCATAGGCATCACCGGGGGGGCCGGACGGTCCGAATGGCGTCGGTCCCGGTCGAATAGCTTCGATCCCGGCTGACATATAGACGATTAGGTGAATTTTACGGTTCGGCCGAATTTTCGGTCTTCCGAAAAATATACCCCGGTCCAGAGGGCATAGGCATCACCGGGGGGGCCGGACGGTCCGAATGGCGTCGGTCCCGGTCGAATAGCTTCGATCCCGGCTGACATATAGACGATTAGGTGAATTTTACGGTTCGGCCGAATTTTCGGTCTTCCGAAAAAGATACCCCGGTCCAGAGGGCATAGGCATCACCGGGCGGGCCGGACGGTCCGAATGGCGTCGGTCCCGGTCGAATAGCTTCGATCCCGGCTGACATATAGACGATTAGGTGAATTTTACGGTTCGGCCGAATTTTCGGTCTTCCGAAAAAGATACCCCGGTCCAGAGGGCATAGGCATCACCGGGGGGGCCGGACGGTCCGAATGGCGTCGGTCCCGGTCGAATAGCTTCGATCCCGGCTGACATATAGACGATTAGGTGAATTTTACGGTTCGGCCGAATTTTCGGTCTTCCGAAAAATATACCCCGGTCCAGAGGGCATAGGCATCACCGGGGGGGCCGGACGGTCCGAATGGCGTCGGTCCCGGTCGAATAGCTTCGATCCCGGCTGACATATAGACGATTAGGTGAATTTTACGGTTCGGCCGAATTTTCGGTCTTCCGAAAAATATACCCCGGTCCAGAGGGCATAGGCATCACCGGGGGGGCCGGACGGTCCGAATGGCGTCGGTCCCGGTCGAATAGCTTCGATCCCGGCTGACATATAGACGATTAGGTGAATTTTACGGTTCGGCCGAATTTTCGGTCTTCCGAAAAAGATACCCCGGTCCAGAGGGCATAGGCATCACCGGGGGGGCCGGACGGTCCGAATGGCGTCGGTCCCGGTCGAATAGCTTCGATCCCGGCTGACATATAGACGATTAGGTGAATTTTACGGTTCGGCCGAATTTTCGGTCTTCCGAAAAATATACCCCGGTCCAGAGGGCATAGGCATCACCGGGGGGGCCGGACGGTCCGAATGGCGTCGGTCCCGGTCGAATAGCTTCGATCCCGGCTGACATATAGACGATTAGGTGAATTTTACGGTTCGGCCGAATTTTCGGTCTTCCGAAAAAGATACCCCGGTCCAGAGGGCATAGGCATCACCGGGGGGGCCGGACGGTCCGAATGGCGTCGGTCCCGGTCGAATAGCTTCGATCCCGGCTGACATATAGACGATTAGGTGAATTTTACGGTTCGGCCGAATTTTCGGTCTTCCGAAAAAGATACCCCGGTCCAGAGGGCATAGGCATCACCGGGGGGGCCGGACGGTCCGAATGGCGTCGGTCCCGGTCGAATAGCTTCGATCCCGGCTGACATATAGACGATTAGGTGAATTTTACGGTTCGGCCGAATTTTCGGTCTTCCGAAAAATATACCCCGGTCCAGAGGGCATAGGCATCACCGGGGGGGCCGGACGGTCCGAATGGCGTCGGTCCCGGTCGAATAGCTTCGATCCCGGCTGACATATAGACGATTAGGTGAATTTTACGGTTCGGCCGAATTTTCGGTCTTCCGAAAAATATACCCCGGTCCAGAGGGCATAGGCATCACCGGGGGGGCCGGACGGTCCGAATGGCGTCGGTCCCGGTCGAATAGCTTCGATCCCGGCTGACATATAGACGATTAGGTGAATTTTACGGTTCGGCCGAATTTTCGGTCTTCCGAAAAAGATACCCCGGTCCAGAGGGCATAGGCATCACCGGGGGGGCCGGACGGTCCGAATGGCGTCGGTCCCGGTCGAATAGCTTCGATCCCGGCTGACATATAGACGATTAGGTGAATTTTACGGTTCGGCCGAATTTTCGGTCTTCCGAAAAATATACCCCGGTCCAGAGGGCATAGGCATCACCGAGGGGGCCGGACGGTCCGAATGGCGTCGGTCCCGGTCGAATAGCTTCGATCCCGGCTGACATATAGACGATTAGGTGAATTTTACGGTTCGGCCGAATTTTCGGTCTTCCGAAAAATATACCCCGGTCCAGAGGGCATAGGCATCACCGGGGGGGCCGGACGGTCCGAATGGCGTCGGTCCCGGTCGAATAGCTTCGATCCCGGCTGACATATAGACGATTAGGTGAATTTTACGGTTCGGCCGAATTTTCGGTCTTCCGAAAAATATACCCCGGTCCAGAGGAGACATATAGACGATTAGGTGAATTTTACGGTTCGGCGGAATTTTCGGTCTTCAAAAATACCGGATCATCACGGACGGTCCGATGGCGCGTTGATGTAGCGATGGTGAATTTGGTCGGCCTTTCGCTTCCGAAAATAGAAATCGGTCCAGAGGGCATAGGCATCACCGGGGGGCCGGACGGTCCGAATGGCGTCGGTCCCGGTCGAATAGCTTCGATCCCGGCTGACATATAGACGATTAGGTGAATTTTACGGTTCGGCGAATTTTCGGTCTTCCGAAAAATATACCCGGTCCAGAGGGCATAGGCATCACCGGGGGGGCCGGACGGTCCGAATGGCGTCGGTCCCGGTCGAATAGCTTCGATCCCGGCTGACATATAGACGATTAGGTGAATTTTACGGTTCGGCCGAATTTTCGGTCTTCCGAAAAAGATACCCGGTCCAGAGGGCATAGGCATCACCGGGGGGCCGGACGGTCCGAATGGCGTCGGTCCCGGTCGAATAGCTTCGATCCGGCTGACATATAGACGATTAGGTGAATTTTACGGTTCGGCCGAATTTTCGGTCTTCCGAAAAATATACCCCGGTCCAGAGGGCATAGGCATCACCGGGGGGGCCGGGACGGTCCGAATGGCCGTCGGTCCCGGTCGAATAGCTTCGATCCCGGCTGACATATAGACGATTAGGTGAATTTTACGGTTCGGCCGAATTTTCGGTCTCCGAAAAAGATACCCCGGTCCAGAGGGCATAGGCATCACCGGGGGGGCCGGACGGTCCGAATGGCGTCGGTCCCGGTCGAATAGCTTCGATCCCGGCTGACATATAGACGATTTAGGTGAATTTTACGGTTCGGCCGAATTTTCGGTCTTCCGAAAAATATACCCCGGTCCAGAGGGCATAGGCATCACCGGGGGGGCCGGACGGTCCGAATGGCGTCGGTCCCGGTCGAATAGCTTCGATCCCGGCTGACATATAGACGATTAGGTGAATTTTACGGTTCGGCCGAATTTTCGGTCTTCCGAAAAATATACCCCGGTCCAGAGGGCATAGGCATCACCGGGGGGGCCGGACGGTCCGAATGGCGTCGGTCCCGGTCGAATAGCTTCGATCCCGGCTGACATATAGACGATTAGGTGAATTTTACGGTTCGGCCGAATTTTCGGTCTTCCGAAAAATATACCCCGGTCCAGAGGGCATAGGCATCACCGGGGGGGCCGGACGGTCCGAATGGCGTCGGTCCCGGTCGAATAGCTTCGATCCCGGCTGACATATAGACGATTAGGTGAATTTTACGGTTCGGCCGAATTTTCGGTCTTCCGAAAAATATACCCCGGTCCAGAGGGCATAGGCATCACCGAGGGGGCCGGACGGTCCGAATGGCGTCGGTCCCGGTCGAATAGCTTCGATCCCGGCTGACATATAGACGATTAGGTGAATTTTACGGTTCGGCCGAATTTTCGGTCTTCCGAAAAATATACCCCGGTCCAGAGGGCATAGGCATCACCGGGGGGGCCGGACGGTCCGAATGGCGTCGGTCCCGGTCGAATAGCTTCGATCCCGGCTGACATATAGACGATTAGGTGAATTTTACGGTTCGGCCGAATTTTCGGTCTTCCGAAAAAGATACCCCGGTCCAGAGGGCATAGGCATCACCGGGGGGGCCGGACGGTCCGAATGGCGTCGGTCCCGGTCGAATAGCTTCGATCCCGGCTGACATATAGACGATTAGGTGAATTTTACGGTTCGGCCGAATTTTCGGTCTTCCGAAAAAGATACCCCGGTCCAGAGGGCATAGGCATCACCGGGGGGGCCGGACGGTCCGAATGGCGTCGGTCCCGGTCGAATAGCTTCGATCCCGGCTGACATATAGACGATTAGGTGAATTTTACGGTTCGGCCGAATTTTCGGTCTTCCGAAAAATATACCCCGGTCCAGAGGGCATAGGCATCACCGAGGGGGCCGGACGGTCCGAATGGCGTCGGTCCCGGTCGAATAGCTTCGATCCCGGCTGACATATAGACGATTAGGTGAATTTTACGGTTCGGCCGAATTTTCGGTCTTCCGAAAAATATACCCCGGTCCAGAGGGCATAGGCATCACCGGGGGGGCCGGACGGTCCGAATGGCGTCGGTCCCGGTCGAATAGCTTCGATCCCGGCTGACATATAGACGATTAGGTGAATTTTACGGTTCGGCCGAATTTTCGGTCTTCCGAAAAAGATACCCCGGTCCAGAGGGCATAGGCATCACCGGGGGGGCCGGACGGTCCGAATGGCGTCGGTCCCGGTCGAATAGCTTCGATCCCGGCTGACATATAGACGATTAGGTGAATTTTACGGTTCGGCCGAATTTTCGGTCTTCCGAAAAATATACCCCGGTCCAGAGGGCATAGGCATCACCGAGGGGGCCGGACGGTCCGAATGGCGTCGGTCCCGGTCGAATAGCTTCGATCCCGGCTGACATATAGACGATTAGGTGAATTTTACGGTTCGGCCGAATTTTCGGTCTTCCGAAAAATATACCCCGGTCCAGAGGGCATAGGCATCACCGGGGGGGCCGGACGGTCCGAATGGCGTCGGTCCCGGTCGAATAGCTTCGATCCCGGCTGACATATAGACGATTAGGTGAATTTTACGGTTCGGCCGAATTTTCGGTCTTCCGAAAAATATACCCCGGTCCAGAGGGCATAGGCATCACCGGGGGGGCCGGACGGTCCGAATGGCGTCGGTCCCGGTCGAATAGCTTCGATCCCGGCTGACATATAGACGATTAGGTGAATTTTACGGTTCGGCCGAATTTTCGGTCTTCCGAAAAATATACCCCGGTCCAGAGGGCATAGGCATCACCGGGGGGGCCGGACGGTCCGAATGGCGTCGGTCCCGGTCGAATAGCTTCGATCCCGGCTGACATATAGACGATTAGGTGAATTTTACGGTTCGGCCGAATTTTCGGTCTTCCGAAAAATATACCCCGGTCCAGAGGGCATAGGCATCACCGAGGGGGCCGGACGGTCCGAATGGCGTCGGTCCCGGTCGAATAGCTTCGATCCCGGCTGACATATAGACGATTAGGTGAATTTTACGGTTCGGCCGAATTTTCGGTCTTCCGAAAAATATACCCCGGTCCAGAGGGCATAGGCATCACCGGGGGGGCCGGACGGTCCGAATGGCGTCGGTCCCGGTCGAATAGCTTCGATCCCGGCTGACATATAGACGATTAGGTGAATTTTACGGTTCGGCCGAATTTTCGGTCTTCCGAATAAGATACCCCGGTCCAGAGGGCATAGGCATCACCGGGGGGGCCGGACGGTCCGAATGGCGTCGGTCCCGGTCGAATAGCTTCGATCCCGGCTGACATATAGACGATTAGGTGAATTTTACGGTTCGGCCGAATTTTCGGTCTTCCGAAAAATATACCCCGGTCCAGAGGGCATAGGCATCACCGAGGGGGCCGGACGGTCCGAATGGCGTCGGTCCCGGTCGAATAGCTTCGATCCCGGCTGAGATATAGCGATTTTTTTGTTGTTGGGCATGCACAGATTGTTCGGGGGTGTCGTAGTCTTTTACTGCGGAGAATTGTCATTGTCCGGCTTGAAAACATTTTCTCGGACTCTGTCGCCGTCGGGCATGCACGGATATTTAACTTTTTTTTTGTTGGGCATGCACGGTTTAGGCGGGATGTCGTTGTCTTTTACTGCGGAGAATTTGTCATTGTCCGGCTTGAAAACATTTTCTCGGACTCTGTCGCCGTCGGGCATGCACGGATATTTAAATTTTTTTTTGTCGGGCATGCACGGTTTAGGCGGGATGTCGTTGTCTTTTACTGCGGAGAATTTGTCATTGTCCGGCTTGAAAACATTTTCTCGGACTCTGTCGCCGTCGGGCATGCACGGATATTTAACTTTTTTTTTGTTGGGCATGCACGGTTTAGGCGGGATGTCGTTGTCTTTTACTGCGGAGAATTTGTCATTGTCCGGCTTGAGAACATTTTCTCGGACTCTGTCGCCGTTGGGCATGCACGTATATTTAAGTTTTTTTTTTTGTTGGGCATGCACTATTTAGGCGGGATGTCGTAGTCTTTTACTGCGGAGAATTTGTCATTGTCCGGCTTGAAAACATTTTCTCGGACTCTGTCGCCGTTGGGCATGCACGGATATTTAAGTTTTTTTTTTTGTTGGGCATGCACTATTTAGGCGGGATGTCGTAGTCTTTTACTGCGGAGAATTTGTCATTGTCCGGCTTGAGAACATTTTCTCGGACTCTGTCGCCGTTGGGCATGCACGGATATTTAACTTTTTTTTTTTTGTTGGGCATGCACATTTTAGGCGGGATGTCGTAGTCTTTTACTGCGGAGAATTTGTCATTGTCCGGCTTGAAAACATTTTCTCGGACTCTGTCGCCGTTGGGCATGCACGGATATTTAACTTTTTATTTTTTGTTGGGCATGCACATTTTAGGCGGGATGTCGTAGTCTTTTACTGCGGAGAATTTGTCATTGTCCGGCTTGAGAACATTTTCTCGGACTCTGTCGCCGTTGGGCATGCACGGATATTTAACTTTTTTTTTTTGTTGGGCATGCACATTTTAGGCGGGATGTCGTAGTCTTTTACTGCGGAGAATTTGTCATTGTCCGGCTTGAGAACATTTTCTCGGACTCTGTCGCCGTTGGGCATGCACGGATATTTAACTTTTTTTTTTTGTTGGGCATGCACATTTTAGGCGGGATGTCGTAGTCTTTTACTGCGGAGAATTTGTCATTGTCCGGCTTGAGAACATTTTCTCGGACTCTGTCGCCGTTGGGCATGCACGGATATTTAACTTTTTTTTTTTGTTGGGCATGCACATTTTAGGCGGGATGTCGTAGTCTTTTACTGCGGAGAATTTGTCATTGTCCGGCTTGAGAACATTTTCTCGGACTCTGTCGCCGTTGGGCATGCACGGATATTTAACTTTTTTTTTTGTTGGGCATGCACATTTTAGGCGGGATGTCGTAGTCTTTTACTGCGGAGAATTTGTCATTGTCCGGCTTGAGAACATTTTCTCGGACTCTGTCGCCGTTGGGCATGCACGGATATTTAACTTTTTTTTTTGTTGGGCATGCACATTTTAGGCGGGATGTCGTTGTCTTTTACTGCGGAGAATTTGTCATTGTCCGGCTTGAGAACATTTTCTCGGACTCTGTCGCCGTTGGGCATGCACGGATATTTAACTTTTTTTTTTGTTGGGCATGCACATTTTAGGCGGGATGTCGTAGTCTTTTACTGCGGAGAATTTGTCATTGTCCGGCTTGAGAACATTTTCTCGGACTCTGTCGCCGTTGGGCATGCACGTTTCTTTAACTTTTTTTTGTTGTTGGCCATGCACGTTTCTTTTATTTTTATTTTTTTGACAGAAATTTTTCTAAGTCGATAGGGGACGGGTTCCCTCTCTATTCGAGAATGTTTTCGCATTCATTCGTCGCATATATCCTTTTCAGCTTTAACTTTTAGTACATTTCGTACCGATGTGTGACCCACTCGGAGTCAATTTTGAGAGTATTATAAGGGGATATGGTCTTGGCTTGGGGCCCCCCCCGACGTGCCTTCGCTACACGGCGTTCAGTTATCTTGCGTTTCTGTTTCACCGGGCGTCCGGTGCGTCTTCCTTGCCTACTTCTCTCGTTCGCGGCGGCTGTTTATGCTGGTCTTTGCTGGTTATTCGGCCGCTCGGCGGGTTTTTCGCTGGTTCAGCTGGCAAATGTTCTCCGGCCTCGGCTTTTGTGCATTTGTTCGAGCTCAGTTGCGGTCGTCCTTAGCATTCGCCCTTTATGCTCGGTAGCCGAAAGTAAGTTGTCGTCGTGCGCGTAGCGCGTGCATTGTGGTCCTCTCTGGTATTGAACGGGTCGTCGGGGTGATTATACGAAATGTATTTTCATTTGGGCGTGGTTTAAGTGACCTGCTTCTTAACTCGCTTCGCCGTCGTCCTTTGAGGCCGCCTTTAGACACATTTAGGCTATCTTGCATCGTTTCCCGGAGTGCTAAGTCGACGTCCCGCTTTGTTGCTCGTAGCACGTTTGTCGATTAACGGGCTGTAGCAGAGCTTTTTAGACGGTAAGCGGTGTTTTTCGCCTTGTCGGGGTGGTTGTTTTTGCTTCCATTCGTAGTAGAGCGTTGCTCTCCCTAACCCGACTCGGTCGCTATTCCGCTCGTTTTTTTTTTGCCAGCTGCCGCCTAGATCACGGATTGCTTTGTTATTGCGCCCGTCCGGCAGACGAACCGCTTGCTGACCAGTAATTCTTGTGTTCGCCACAGTTATTGGCTGCTATTCGGTTTCATTGCTGTGTACGGGGAAGCTGTCGAGCTCTCTGCGGTTTACGCTACACAGGCCGGCTAGGTCATCCATCGGGTGAAAGTTTTCACATTCGCGCCTTGAGATCATTGTTCGGTGTTCTATCGTCATTGCTTTCGGTGCTGTACCGGTGAAAGACCTCCGGCGTCCATTTGCGCTTTTCTGTTTTGCTGTCTGTGGGTGCGGCGAGCCGCTGCTTTCGGCCGGCTGTATCCCTTCGTAGAAGGGGCCAGTATCGGTTTGGTTTTTGCGGTAGGCTTGCCCACTGGATCAGTTTGCGATGTTCAGATTGCTCGATGGATTTAGTTGTGCTCTTCATCGGGCGAAGTCTTTCGCACTCGCGCCTTGAGAGCTATATTCGGTGTTTTATCCGTTTGTTGCTTTCGGCTGCTGTACCGATGCGAGCAGTCTGCTTTCGCGCATAGGCGAGCCTGGTTTTCAATTGGCATGCCTTCGCGTTGGCCACAGTGTTAGTCCGATATTCGGATACCTGCGGTGTGTGCGCTTCACTGGCGTTCGGTTGAACTCTGCATCGGGTGAAATATTTCACACTCGCGGCCTCGAGAGCTAAAAGTTCGGTGTTATATCGGCTCTGCTTTCGGCTGCTGTACCGGTGCGAGCCCTCCGGCGTCGGCCGTAGCGTATTTCTGCGGGACCGTTTACGGACTCTGCGAGCCGCTTCTTTCGGCCGCCCTGTGGATCTTTTCTCGACATCGCGGCTTTCATTTGCTTTTCGCCAGTTCGGGCGTCGCCCGCAGTTGCGCACCCGGCGAGCCGCTTCTTTCGGCCGGCTGTACCCTTCCTGGAAGGGCCGGTATCGGTCTGGTTTTTGCGGCAGGCTCACCGTGCGTGTCTGCGGTCACAGTAACAGTCCCGCTGTTCGGACTGCGGTCGGTTTTACTCTGCATCGGGTGAAATATTTCACACTCGCGGCCTCGAGAGCTGGTGTTATATCGGCTTTCGGCTGCTGTACTGGTGCGAGCCTTCCGGCCTCGGCCGTTCGTGGATTTGGCGAGCCGCTTCTTTCGGCCGGTATAGGTCTGGTTTTTGCGGCAGGCTCGCCCTGTGATTCGTTTTGCGATTCGCCCTATCTGGTCGTCTGCCTGTGTAAAGGTCTTGATGTTGGGGGACCTGCGTTCTTCGCAACGCCCGCTGATCTGTCGTGCTCAGCTTAGGGTGAAAATTCTTTTCACATTCGCCGCCTCGAGAGCTACAATTCGGTGTTGTATCCGCATTGCTTGCTTTCGGCCGCTGTACCTATGCGAGCCTTCAGACTTTGGCCGTCGCGTTGTTCCGTAGGATTGTTTACGGGCGCGGCGAGCTACTGCTTTCGGCCGGCCGTACCCTTCCACGAAGGGCCGGCATCGGCTTGGTTTTTGCGGTATGCTTGCCCCCTAAATGGGTTGGCGTAGTCACATGTCAGGCAATCCGCGGCCCTCATTGCTCGGAGACTTGAGTGCGAAAAGCTGCAGTCTTGCAGTCCAGTATGCCAGTTTCCCGCGGCTTGAGGCGTATTTCACGCGGTTGCTCTGGCGGGATAACGCTTGTGACGCCGGCTCTTCGGGCCGGTTATTTAGTTTGCCGGAGTTAAGGTCGGTCCCCGCCTTGCGAGGTGTACCGTTTTCCTTCCTCCGGTCTCTCCGCTGAATTTCTCTGCACCCTCTTTTTTCCGCGGCGATTACGACCATTTTGCGCTTTCGGCCGTGCATCCTCTCAGAAGGAGCGCCGGTCTTATTTAAACGGTTATCCGCGCGCATGAAGCGCGGTCAACGTTAGACGGGCGGCCTGTTCGGCCGTCCTGACGTGCGTGTGGAATTAAGAAAGGAAACTATCGACCGTTGTTCTCTTTTGATGATAGACTATCTATCTGCGGTTCGGTCGCTACGCCGTACGGCTAGCCCGATAATGTTTTGCGGACTACCGGCCGCCGGGTCGCTTTGGCGTGCCCTCCGGCCGGCCGGCCGGGCGGCGTTCGTCGGCGGACTCAGTCCGCCGTTCGTTCGCCGTTCCGGCAGCGGGAAGCTTTTGTTTAGCTCCCTGGTTGATCCTGCCAGTAGTCATATGCTTGTCTCAAAGATTAAGCCATGCAAGTCTCAGTACAAGCCGAACTAAGGTGAAACCGCAAAAGGCTCATTAAATCAGTTATGGTTCCTTGGATCGTACAATCCATTACTTGGATAACTGTGGTAATTCTAGAGCTAATACATGCAAACAGAGTCCCGACCAGAAATGGAAGGGACGCTTTTATTAGATCAAAACCAATCGACGTCCGTCTTCCTCCGGGTCGACGGCGCCGTACTCCTTGGTGACTCTGAATAACTTTTGGCAGATCGCACGGTCTTCGAACCGGCGACGCATCCTTCAAATGTCTGCCTTATCAACTGTCGATGGTAGGTTCTGCGCCTACCATGGTTGTAACGGGTAACGGGGAATCAGGGTTCGATTCCGGAGAGGGAGCCTGAGAAACGGCTACCACATCCAAGGAAGGCAGCAGGCGCGCAAATTAC
>NC_134455.1:43618698-43623698 GCF_047948215.1 Lycorma delicatula | reverse complement strand
ATTCAAGCAAGCGCGGGTAAACGGCGGGAGTAACTATGACTCTCTTAAGGCGGGCTTCAAGGCTGCTTAGCCTTCGCTTGGCAACTGGGCAGGCCCCCTTCTGGGTGTTGTGGTGCTCTAACTATGGCTTCGGCCGTAGTTCCAAAGTTCCGACGGCAGAGGAGATGTCTCTGTCCTTCGGGGGGTCTACGGATCTCGTCGGGACAAGTGCCGACTCATTGCCTTCTCGTGGCGGCGCCGTTAGTACCTGGTCGCTTATGCGGCCAGCGAACTAGAATGAGCGGCTAAGCTGGGCCCAGAGTGGTAAGAACAAGGGTTTACCGTTCTCTGGAAGTAGCGTTCTTAACAGCAGGAGCGTGAAATCCACGTCTTGCCTTGCTGCGCTGTTCTGCCTTCCCAGGAGGTGCTGTAAGGTAAGTCGAAAACTTCAGCCTTCGGTTGCACAGGGCGCTTTAGAGGGGAGGGCCTCTATTGAATGCTGGTGTGACTGTGGGTTGCCCGCTGTGGCTGAGATTCCGGCGTCTTTTATAAGATGTCGGAGTCTCAGTCGCATCGGGGGTTTTTCCGGTCTGGTCAGGAGCGAGGGACGCCTCCACGTGGCTCCCCGTGGGTGCATCGGGCTTGGGGCTCCGCGTACGATCGCGGTCGCCTTTTGGTATTGGTGACGGCCGCGTTCCTATGCGGAGTCAGCGGCCCGATGTAGCTAGGATCCCGTTGACCTCCTGGCCCAAATTGGCAGTATATAGCTAGATTCCCGTCTCTTTTTTTTTTTAGCATAAATTTCTCTTTTCCTTTTAACTTTTTGTATTTATGCTGCCTACCGGAGGGCTGATTAACTTAAATTCAAAATTGGCCGTAGTGGCTGTTTAACAGTTTTAGATATTCCTCGGGATGCAAAATTTTAATAACCTTCTTTATTACGTCCCAATCGCCCGGGGAATTTGATATTCCGCCTGTTAGTGGGTGAGGTAAGGGAATTCGCTAGCTAAATGCATATTATACATTTTTTTTGAAAGCTAGCGATACCGGTGCTTCAATAGTTGAATCTGCGCAGAGTTCAACTAGTTTAAGTTTAATCTAACTCTAAATTTAAATCTTTAATTTTTTATTTATTTTGTACACTAGTAATAACCATGAATCAAAGTGACTCACCATCACGGAGGCTAATGGCAAGGAGGGGCCAGGACGCCGTTCATACGTATTCTATCCCCTTTGACCAGCAGCAGTGTCAGCAATGTTTATTGCTTTTTCGAACTGCGGGAGGTAGAAACGGCCTGATGGATCATTATAGTAAAATCCATCCTAAGGTGGGAATTGAGTGGTCCTGCATTAAATGCGGCACGACCCGGTATCCTACTTACATCGCGGCGTGTGTACACCAGGCTAAATGTAAGGGCCCGGCGCCCCCGGAGGAAGGTGATCATCGGTGCCCTGCGGATGGTTGTTCCCGGGTCTTCACTACTAAAAGTGGACTCGGGGTGCACATCCGTAGTGCGCATCCGGTGTTGGCCAACCAACGGGCGGCTAGAACTAACACCAGCCGGAGAGAGCCCCTCAGTGTTCCTAATCGAGCACTGAGAAGCCGTGTGCACCGTCCGGTGTGTGTGGGGGATGTGGGGGAAGGTCCGTTGATGCGGGACGCTCATGAACCTATGAGCGGTGTGAGTAGCGGGGCCGTGCTGGATAGTGCGGATGGCAGTCCATCGCCGCCCGGGTCACCACAAGTGCCCGTGGTTGAGGCGGTTGATGATGGATGTGCTCATCTAATCTTGATGGCACGGAGGGCTAGAGAGGCCAACCCGCAACTCAAGTCTGGTGGAAAACTCTTCAAGTTTATCCACCAGTGTGACGTGTTGCTGGACTCTGTCATCGGGAGACAAGAGTTCGGGTGTGATGTTATCGACGAGTTGGTCGGAGAACTCGCCGATGCCTTAAAGAATAACTCTAAATTTAGTAAAAGAAAACCTCCCTACTCAAAATTTAATGCCAATAATAAGGGACGCACACGCGGTAGAGGCCATGACAGCAGGAAAAAGCGTCGTTATGCACGGACGCAGGAGCTCTACCGCAAGGCACCGAGCAAACTTGCCGATATGGTAGTTGCAGGTGACCTTTCCCTCCTCAAAGACCCGGAGGAGAGGATAAATGCCCCAATAGCTCAGTTGAAGGAAACTTACACTGAGCTATGGGGTCAATCGGTTAGGTCAAAATTTAAATATCCTATTTTTGAGAATATGACTATTGATTTAGTCATGCCGCCGTTCGAGATTAAAGAAATTAGGCAGAGGGTAAAGCGGCTCAAAGCCAAAGGGGCTCCGGGCCCAGATGGCGTGTGCCGCAATGATGTGCTTATTGCGGGCTATGAGCACCTACTGCTGAAGCTTTTTACATTGTTATTTGTTAAGAACTATTACCCTAAGCCATGGTTAACTAATAGGACAACGTTCATTCCCAAGCCTAATAAGGATCCGAAAGATCCAGGGGCTTGGCGGCCAATTACTATAAGTTCTGTTTTGGCGAGGGTGTATGCTGGGCTTCTCGAGTCTCGGATTCGGGCTAGAGTCCAGCTGCATCCCTCTCAAAGGGGATTTGTAGCGGGGAATGGATGTTTCGCGAATTGCTTTGTGTTGAACGAGGCAATTCGTGGGGCCAAGTCAGGTAGGCAGGAGGGCGCAGTGGTCACGATGGTTGATCTTGAGAAAGCCTTCGATACTGTCCCGCATGAAGCCATTTGGGCTGCGCTGAAGGCGCGCGGGTTTCCGGCAAGTTTTGTCGGAGCTATTCGGGCCATGTACACCGGGGCCCAGACAGTATTCCAGTCCGAAGGCCAGGAGTTCAACCTTGATCTCCGTAGAGGAGTCAAACAGGGTGATCCGCTGTCTGCTCTCCTTTTTAATTTAATTATAGATCCGGTATTCAATTTAACTGTTGGTTCGGAATTAGGTGAGCTGGATGGAACGACTGGTGCCATTGGGTTCGCCGATGACTTGGTCCTGCTGTCTTGTCGTCCGAGCGTTGGACAAAGACAGTTAAACGCGGTTGAGACCTTTTTTAGCGACATCGGCTTAAAATTTAATTATGATAAATGTTTCGCGGGTTATATTAAATATAAAAATAAAAGTTATGTGTGCGCCGATCCCGATTTAAAGTTTCTGGCTGGTCTTGGGGTTCGACCTCTGGAGATAGATGAAACATTCAAATATCTTGGGGTTGCCTTCAGCTTGCAGAAGGCAATGCTTCCCGAGCAGCGGATTAGTGAAATGCTGTCCGCTGCGTTGACGGTTCAGAGGTTGAATCTGAAGCCCAGACAGAGGCTAAATTTGCTATATCAGTTTGTTCTCCCTAAGTATGTCCACTCGTTGGTAATATCGCGCCCATTTAATAAGACTCTGGACGAGGCCGACGATTTCCTTCGGCGGATAATAAAGGAAATTCTCCACCTGCATCACTCCATCGCCGACGGAATATTATATTCAAGAAAGGCGGATGGAGGCCTTGGCATACCGAGGTTGCGTAACCTCGTCAAGGTTGCAGGTTGGAGAGCAATGTCCCGTCTCCTGAGAGTGAATAGTGCAGCGGTCCAGCACTACCTTTTAACAACCGGGGCTGAAACGAAGCTCCGGGCTGAACTAATTAAAAATAATATTTCCTGGCCCCCTTCAGCCGGCGATTTTGACCGGCTGAAGCTAAAATTAAAAATTGAGGAGGTGGATCGATGGGGGCGCCTGCCGGTGATGGGCAAGGGCGTCGAATACTTCAAGAATAATAGGGAGGGAAACTCCTGGCTTTATGAAGAGGGACTCCTCACGGATTCCCGATTCATAAATGCCTTAAAGCTGAGGTCGGACACGCTCGGAACTAGAGTCGCATGCGGACGGGCCCTTGGGCCCGAAAGTGATAAATCTTGCAGGAGATGCAAGGACGCCGTTGAGACTCTAGGTCATGTCTTGGGCAGCTGTGTGACTAATAAGGCGAAGTATATACGAAGGCACGACGAGATAAAAGACCTTCTCGTCGCTGCCTTGACTTCTCCGGAGGGGAACGTGGTCGCTGTGGAGCAAACGTTCTGCAGCCCCACCGAACCCGGAATCGGCGGAAGCGGAGACCGCTTGAGGCCGGATATCGTCGTGAAAAACGATTCCGGTCTCTTTGTGGTCGATGTGACCGTCCGGTTTGAGAAGGACGCTTCGCTACACGCAGCTGCGGAGGAGAAAGTCGTAAAATACCGACCTATCCTCCCCGAGACAGCCCGGGTCTTCAACTACCGTGGCGAGCGCTGCGAGGTGGTTCCGATCGTGATCGGCAGCAGGGGAGCGGTACCGACCTTTACTGCACAACATCTGCAGTCACTGGGAATTTATTCCCAGTCTATTGTAAAAACGATGTCGCTCATCGCCTTAAGGTCGTCACTAGAGATCGTGCTCCGCCATATCGATGGCTGATCGCGTGCAAAATTCCATTTATAGCTTTTAAACAAAATTCAATTTCTAGATATTAATATTGACGAAGGCTTTCACCGGATTGTTTAATCCGCGGCGAGTTCAACCGCTTTAATGCGGAAAGAATTTAAGTTTATTTAACAAGGCCCTATGGGCCGCAAAAATGATGAACTCGCTGCGCCTTTAGTATTAAGTTTATAAAACGCGATCTTAATGCTCTATGAGCAAGCCCGACTAGGCGGAGTACCCTAGAAATAAAAGCTCCTCAAGACATAAAAGTCCTATAGCTTTATCCTTAGCCAAATGCCTCGTCATCCAATTAGTGACGCGCATGAATGGATTAACGAGATTCTCGCTGTCCCTATCTACTTATGTAACGCAGGCACTGTCCGGCCATGGAAACTTTAATGAGAAGTTATATGGTTTTGGCTTGGTTCCGAGTCCGAATTGTGTGCGGTGTGGACAGGTGGAATCAGCGGAACACGTGCTCCTTGAGTGTGAGGAATATGAAGAGGAAAGGCGGCAGTTCATGCGAGAACTAAGGCTTCTGAACGTGCGCTT
>NC_134455.1:43598698-43613698 GCF_047948215.1 Lycorma delicatula | reverse complement strand
GAGGGTGAAGCGGAAATCGGCGTCAGGGCGGGTGAAACACCATTCCCTGGCGTTCGGACCGTGGAACCCGATGATATAGACCGAGTGGTTTCTCGAATGGCATTAAAGAAGGCACCGGGGATTGACCAACTTGACCCGGATATTTTCCATCATTTATTGCCTGTCATAAGGGAGCCTCTCGGCAGGCTGTTCACGGGATGCCTAAGCTGGGGCTGCTTTCCGGGTTGCTGGAAGGTGGCTTTGGTAAGGGTGATCCTGAAACCTGGAAAGGATCCTGGTGAGGTCGGCAGTTATCGACCCATCAGCCTCTTGCCGGTTTTCGGCAAGTTGCTGGAAAGGCTGGTTGTGGAACGGCTCGAGGAAAGCATTGATATGAGCCGTATTCTAAATCGAGGCCAATATGGCTTCATGAAAGGGGTTGGCACCGAGGATTGCATCTTAAATGCTCTTGCCGAGGTGGAAAGCGCCGACTGCAAATATGTTTTGGCAATTTTTATTGATATAGAGGCAGCATTTCCTTCCTTGTGTTGGAGTTCTGTCCTCTATGCTTTGGAACGCCGCAATGTTCCCGAAGCCACGCAGGCCGTGGTAAGAGACTATTTGTCTAACCGAACGGCTCTGTTTAAAGATGCGCACCTAGTTGTGGAAAAATCCGTCACCAGGGGAAGCCCGCAGGGTTCCGTTCTCGGTCCCCTGCTGTGGAACCTGGTGTTTGACGGATTTCTGGGATTGACCTTCCCAGAAGGAGTCACGGCCCAGGCTTTCGCCGATGACTGTCTCCTTTTAGTTCGTGGAGATTCACGACCGCAGCTAGAAAGTAGAGCGCAGGCGGCTTTGTCAACCGCCGAAGGCTGGATGGACATTCAAAATTTAAAGATTTCTGTGCCCAAGACGAAGTTTATGCTTCTAAAGGGCGCAGACAAATTATCATGCAGTCGAAACCCCCACATTAAATATAAAGGCTGTGTAATCAGCCGAGTAAGGGTTCATAAGTACCTAGGTGTTTTGTTTGATGATAAGTTGCTGTTTAGTAACCACATTAAGCAAGTTGCGGCGGACGCCGTCTCTGTGATGCACAAACTTAGACGGATTGCTCGGAAAGACTACGGGCTGTCGGGCCGCCAAATGTACTTGGTGTACCGAGGCGTCTTCGAGAGTATGATCGCATACGCGGCGCCGGTTTGGGCGCACAGGTTGGAAAGAAATAGAGCACTACTTCAAAATTTAAGGAGTGCCCAGCGCAGAGCCATGATTGTATGCACTGGGGTATTTAAAACAACCTCCTACGAGGCTACTACTGTATTGGGAAAGGCTCTCCCAATCGATTTAGTGGTGAAAATTCGGGCAGTCATGTGGAAGTTGCGTAGAGGTCGGGAGGCCGAGGCATTTGGGATGCGGTTTCGAGCCGGGCCAGAACCGGATCGGAACGGTGATCACAATGCACCGGAGCAAAATTTCGTCCAGTTGCCCATCTCCCGTCTGCGGAAAAGGCTTCAAAGCCTCGCGATGGAGGCATGGCAGCTTGAATGGCACACCACGACTAAGGGTAGATCCTTGTATAATTTTATACAGGATTTGGGGGGATGGTATGCCTCGAGTTCCTTTTTAAGGGCGTCGGGTGCCCAGGTGCTCACCAACCATGTGAATCTAAACCAATATCTGTTTCGGTTTCGCCTGGTGGCTGATGAGTTGTGTGTCTGCGGGGAGGTCCAGTCAAATGTACATATGATGTACGACTGCCCGGCCCTTGGGGGGGCCAGAGACCGTGCCACCCTGGAACTTAGAGGTCAGGGGGAAACCTGGCCGCTCACAAGCGGCGAGGCAGTGTGGCGAGAGCCGCACTGTCGGACCGTGTGGGAGTTCCTCGATGAGGTTGCTATGTTCAACCGTCATCGGTAAATGTAAGGGAATAAATGTAAATGCATTTAGACTCCTGAAAGCTTTGCTGCTGGAAACCAATTACCTTGGTAAGAGGGCTGGCCACCAGCCAAATCAGCTCCAAGCGCTGTTAAATGGTGGACAGGTACTAGCTGGCATACAGCGACCGAGGCGTGGCAGCCAAAATTGCTGTCTTTATTAAATGACTCGTATAGTTTTAAATTGTTACAAGGGGTGCGCCTCCCCGATCTAGTTTTATGTATGACAAGTGAGCGATTGGGACACTTCAGCGGGTGCTGTATGGCGCCCTGCTTGATTCGCTCACGCACGTTAGGTAGCTCATTAGGAGCTTTTAGGATTTGGGTCGCTAAACCGTTATGAGGCACAGTAGCCGTTCTTGGCACGGAACATTTGGTCTATGCTCTAGGGCGACCGAATGGGGTGGTGGTGGGAGAAATGCCAGTTAACCAAATTACCCTACTGATGACACGTCGTTGCGATAGTAATCCTGCTCAGTACGAGAGGAACCGCAGGTTCGGACATTTGGTTCACGCACTCGGTCGAGCGGCCGATGGTGCGAAGCTACCATCCGTGGGATTATGCCTGAACGCCTCTAAGGCCGAATCCCGTCTAGGCAAGGTTGCGACGATATCACCAGGAGTCCCGAGAGTCGAAAGGCTCGATTAATATGCTACTTTATTAGGCGTAGCGCCTCGCGGGGCGCGCGTCGCAAGCCCAATGGCCGCGGCGCAGAGCAGGGCGGCGGGATCATGCCCCCGCCAGTCCCTGCCCCGCCGAACGGCGTAACATTGGTAGCCCTACGGGGAGTTCGATGTCGGGACTCGGAATCGTCTGTAGACGACTTAGGTACCGAGCGGGGTGTTGTGTCCGGTAGAGCAGTTGCCACGCTGCGATCTGTTGAGACTCAGCCCTTAGCTTGGGGGATTCGTCCTGTTAGCTGGACGAGCTCCCCCGCGCGGCAGTGTACGTAAACAGCCGCTGAGCGGATGCGTACACGCCGAGACGAAAGTTAATTTTGCCTAGTCGGGAGACTGCGGTCGGCTGGCCGCTTAGGCGGTCGGTCTTGTTTAACATTCTCTATTTTACTTGGTATGCGTGATGCATATGCAAGTAATTTTTTTTTCGTTAAAAATTTTTTTAACGATTAACACGCTTGTGCCGGCGTGAGATGTCTGGTTACGACTTGTAATTTTTTTTTTGCTAAAAAATTTTAGTCGTTCGCCTGACTGACAATCGTAGAGAATTGTTACGGGATAAGACTGCTGCTCCCGGCCGTCCTTGTTGCGAGAAAAACTTTGTTTTTTAGAAGGAGATTTTCAATTTCCTGCGCTGGAAGGAGAACATCTTGTGTTGGGCATGCACGTTTCTTTAACTTTTTTTTGTTGGCCATGCACGGTTTAGGCAGGATGTCTTGGTCTTTTACTGCGGAGAAATGACACTTGTCCACACTAAAAGTATTTTCTCGGACTCTGTCGCCGTTGGGCATGCACGTTTCTTTAACTTTTTTTTTGTTGGCCATGCAAGGTTTAGGCGGGATGTAGTAGTCTTTTACTGCGGACAATTTGTCATTGTCCGGCTTGAAAACATTTTCTCGGACTCTGTCGCCGTTGGGCATGCACGTTTCTTTAACTTTTTTTTTGTTGGCCATGCACGGTTTAGGCAGGATGTCTTGGTCTTTTACTGCGGAGAAATGACACTTGTCCACACTAAAAGTATTTTCTCGGACTCTGTCGCCGTTGGGCATGCACGTTTCTTTAACTTTTTTTTTGTTGGCCATGCAAGGTTTAGGCGGGATGTAGTAGTCTTTTACTGCGGACAATTTGTCATTGTCCGGCTTGAAAACATTTTCTCGGACTCTGTCGCCGTTGGGCATGCACGTTTCTTTAACTTTTTTTTTGTTGGCCATGCACGGTTTAGGCGGGATGTCTTGGTCTTTTACTGCGGAGAAATGACACTTGTCCACGTTAAAAGTATTTTCTCGGACTCTGTCGCCGTTGGGCATGCACGTTTCTTTAACTTTTTTTTGTTGGCCATGCACGGTTTAGGCGGGATGTCGTAGTCTTTTACTGCGGAGAATTTGTCATTGTCCGGCTTGAAAACATTTTCTAGGACTCTGTCGCCGTTGGGCATACACGGATGTTTAACTTCTTTTTTTTTTGTTGGCCATGCAGGCGGGCTGTCGTTGTCCTTTATCTTCGGAGAATTGACAATTGTCCGCTTAAAAAGTATTTTCTAGGACTCTAGGTCGCCGTTGGGCATGCACGTTTCTTTAATTTTTTTTCTTGTTGGTAATGGACAGTTTAGGCGGACTGCCGTACTCTTTTGCTGCGGAGAATTAACTTTTTTTTTTTTTTTCTCTATATTCCATTTATTTTTTTATTTTTTCGGCAGGGAGACGTTTAACTTTGGTAAATTGCTAATGGGAATTATTTTTTATTTAATCTTTCCTCACCCTATCGTCAGGTGTGAATTTCGTTTTTAGTCGTGAACGCTTTTTCTCAGTCATAATGCATGTCGGGTATACGGATATGCTGTAAGTTTGCATTTCAACTCAGACAGCGTCAAACCGGATTTCGTACTTGAATTCGCGAAAAACCGGCCGACAGATCGCTTTCAAATTTCACCGCCCTGCTTGGGGTCGTCAAATTAACAGTCTACCAAATTTTCAACTCGATCCTACTTTCGGTTTCGGTTCAATTAACGGCACTGTTTTATACCGATAACGGTTGGAGATACTCCATTTTTAGTTGAAAAATCGGATTTCCGAGCCGATTTTACCTACTGGGTTGCTTCCTTTTCTTACTCCGACCCTCGGTTCGTTCGTTAACGATTTTTTTATAAATCCACCCTTGAGCCCGATTTTCAAAACTTGACTGCTCGGTCCCCCATCGAGCAACAAAAACGTGCTTGCCGTCAAAAAATTCAGCAGAAAATCTAGTATTTTTTGGTTTTTTTTTCGACTTTTTAACTGTGACGACACCGATTTTGGAAAAATCGCTTCGACGCGGTAAGGGAAGATTTCAAGGCTAAGGGAGCGTTTTTGCCGATTTTTCATCGCCAATAACTCGGCAACCGTTAGGCCTATCGACGCGGGAAAAAAATCTGCCATCCCGATTCGTGTCGGCTTCCGACCGGTACCAAAATTATACCCGTGCCCCCCCCCAATTGGGCCCCAGCACGAATACGGTCGGAAACGCGTATCTCGACAACCGCTCGTCCGATCACGATCAAACAAAAACCGAAAATTTTTTTTTTTTAAGCCCAAAAACATTTGTCTAAAACATTATTGCGTAAACCTTCGGGTTCGCCCGAAAAAAAGATTTTTAAATTTTAAAAAAGTTAAAAAACCCATTTACACGCGATAGGACAAACCGATCGGGACCAAATTCAACTCAGACAAGCGAGCACACATAGGGAACGGATGACCACACTCAAATTCCCGATATGTCCTTTTTTTTTTTTTTTTTTTTTTTTTTTTTTTTTTTTTTTTTTTTTTTTTTTAAGTCGAATTTCCGATCTCTACTTTCACCTCACCGAGTTTCGAGTCGATCGCGCAAACGAAAATTTCGCCAGACTCCGGATATACGCGTTTCAAGGCATTCTAAGCTTTTTTAGCCAATGTGATTTTTTTCATAGGTTTTGACCCTCCGTTCAAGAGATACGGCCGAAAAACGAAAAAAATTGCGATTTTCCGTCCCCTCGCGTACGGAAGAGGCACGCTTTACCCGACTCTAACCTGGTCGGAATAATACCCCCTCCAAAGACGTTTCGACCTAGCGAAACCGATTTTCAATAAGCGCGCGCTGTAATTTTTTACAACTTAACGAATATTCGTTAAATTTTTGCAATTTTCTTACTTCAGAATGATAAACGGCCTTTAAAAAAAAATATATACATATCGCCGGCCCGAAACCGGTCCAAAATAATCTAACGTAACGCAACGGTTGAGAAAAATACGAAAAACGTCACGAACAAATGACAAATAACGAAAATATTCGACATCGAAATAAAACAGACGAAAAAAGATTTTCGCACCTGAGAGATCGACAGGTTTTCCCACCGCCAACGCGAAGTTTACAATAAAATAATTATACCGAAAAAATCGACGACAAAACGACCAACAAGAAATAACAAATTTCACCTTTATAACTGTTCACGAAAAAAAGTTATTAAACGACGAAATCGAACGATTAAACAAAAAAATTACAAAAAAACAATTAAATTAAAAAAACCACATTACACTGGCCACCCACGTTTATATATTATGTATATGTACGTAAAAATATTATTAAAAAATATATACATATATATACGGCCAAAACTTGTAAATTCGCATCAAAGTGACCGAGATATACTCGATTACGTGAATTTTACGGTTCGGCCGAATTTTCGGTCTTCCGAAAAATATACCCCGGTCCAGAGGGCATAGGCATCACCGGGGGGGCCGGACGGTCCGAATGGCGTCGGTCCCGGTCGAATAGCTTCGATCCCGGCTGACATATAGACGATTAGGTGAATTTTACGGTTCGGCCGAATTTTCGGTCTTCCGAAAAAGATACCCCGGTCCAGAGGGCATAGGCATCACCGGGCGGGCCGGACGGTCCGAATGGCGTCGGTCCCGGTCGAATAGCTTCGATCCCGGCTGACATATAGACGATTAGGTGAATTTTACGGTTCGGCCGAATTTTCGGTCTTCCGAAAAAGATACCCCGGTCCAGAGGGCATAGGCATCACCGGGGGGGCCGGACGGTCCGAATGGCGTCGGTCCCGGTCGAATAGCTTCGATCCCGGCTGACATATAGACGATTAGGTGAATTTTACGGTTCGGCCGAATTTTCGGTCTTCCGAAAAATATACCCCGGTCCAGAGGGCATAGGCATCACCGGGGGGGCCGGACGGTCCGAATGGCGTCGGTCCCGGTCGAATAGCTTCGATCCCGGCTGACATATAGACGATTAGGTGAATTTTACGGTTCGGCCGAATTTTCGGTCTTCCGAAAAATATACCCCGGTCCAGAGGGCATAGGCATCACCGGGGGGGCCGGACGGTCCGAATGGCGTCGGTCCCGGTCGAATAGCTTCGATCCCGGCTGACATATAGACGATTAGGTGAATTTTACGGTTCGGCCGAATTTTCGGTCTTCCGAAAAAGATACCCCGGTCCAGAGGGCATAGGCATCACCGGGGGGGCCGGACGGTTCGAATGGCGTCGGTCCCGGTCGAATAGCTTCGATCCCGGCTGACATATAGACGATTAGGTGAATTTTACGGTTCGGCCGAATTTTCGGTCTTCCGAAAAATATACCCCGGTCCAGAGGGCATAGGCATCACCGGGGGGGCCGGACGGTCCGAATGGCGTCGGTCCCGGTCGAATAGCTTCGATCCCGGCTGACATATAGACGATTAGGTGAATTTTACGGTTCGGCCGAATTTTCGGTCTTCCGAAAAATATACCCCGGTCCAGAGGGCATAGGCATCACCGAGGGGGCCGGACGGTCCGAATGGCGTCGGTCCCGGTCGAATAGCTTCGATCCCGGCTGACATATAGACGATTAGGTGAATTTTACGGTTCGGCCGAATTTTCGGTCTTCCGAAAAATATACCCCGGTCCAGAGGGCATAGGCATCACCGGGGGGGCCGGACGGTCCGAATGGCGTCGGTCCCGGTCGAATAGCTTCGATCCCGGCTGACATATAGACGATTAGGTGAATTTTACGGTTCGGCCGAATTTTCGGTCTTCCGAAAAAGATACCCCGGTCCAGAGGGCATAGGCATCACCGGGGGGGCCGGACGGTCCGAATGGCGTCGGTCCCGGTCGAATAGCTTCGATCCCGGCTGACATATAGACGATTAGGTGAATTTTACGGTTCGGCCGAATTTTCGGTCTTCCGAAAAAGATACCCCGGTCCAGAGGGCATAGGCATCACCGGGGGGGCCGGACGGTCCGAATGGCGTCGGTCCCGGTCGAATAGCTTCGATCCCGGCTGACATATAGACGATTAGGTGAATTTTACGGTTCGGCCGAATTTTCGGTCTTCCGAAAAATATACCCCGGTCCAGAGGGCATAGGCATCACCGAGGGGGCCGGACGGTCCGAATGGCGTCGGTCCCGGTCGAATAGCTTCGATCCCGGCTGACATATAGACGATTAGGTGAATTTTACGGTTCGGCCGAATTTTCGGTCTTCCGAAAAATATACCCCGGTCCAGAGGGCATAGGCATCACCGGGGGGGCCGGACGGTCCGAATGGCGTCGGTCCCGGTCGAATAGCTTCGATCCCGGCTGACATATAGACGATTAGGTGAATTTTACGGTTCGGCCGAATTTTCGGTCTTCCGAAAAAGATACCCCGGTCCAGAGGGCATAGGCATCACCGGGGGGGCCGGACGGTCCGAATGGCGTCGGTCCCGGTCGAATAGCTTCGATCCCGGCTGACATATAGACGATTAGGTGAATTTTACGGTTCGGCCGAATTTTCGGTCTTCCGAAAAATATACCCCGGTCCAGAGGGCATAGGCATCACCGAGGGGGCCGGACGGTCCGAATGGCGTCGGTCCCGGTCGAATAGCTTCGATCCCGGCTGACATATAGACGATTAGGTGAATTTTACGGTTCGGCCGAATTTTCGGTCTTCCGAAAAATATACCCCGGTCCAGAGGGCATAGGCATCACCGGGGGGGCCGGACGGTCCGAATGGCGTCGGTCCCGGTCGAATAGCTTCGATCCCGGCTGACATATAGACGATTAGGTGAATTTTACGGTTCGGCCGAATTTTCGGTCTTCCGAAAAATATACCCCGGTCCAGAGGGCATAGGCATCACCGGGGGGGCCGGACGGTCCGAATGGCGTCGGTCCCGGTCGAATAGCTTCGATCCCGGCTGACATATAGACGATTAGGTGAATTTTACGGTTCGGCCGAATTTTCGGTCTTCCGAAAAATATACCCCGGTCCAGAGGGCATAGGCATCACCGGGGGGGCCGGACGGTCCGAATGGCGTCGGTCCCGGTCGAATAGCTTCGATCCCGGCTGACATATAGACGATTAGGTGAATTTTACGGTTCGGCCGAATTTTCGGTCTTCCGAAAAATATACCCCGGTCCAGAGGGCATAGGCATCACCGAGGGGGCCGGACGGTCCGAATGGCGTCGGTCCCGGTCGAATAGCTTCGATCCCGGCTGACATATAGACGATTAGGTGAATTTTACGGTTCGGCCGAATTTTCGGTCTTCCGAAAAATATACCCCGGTCCAGAGGGCATAGGCATCACCGGGGGGGCCGGACGGTCCGAATGGCGTCGGTCCCGGTCGAATAGCTTCGATCCCGGCTGACATATAGACGATTAGGTGAATTTTACGGTTCGGCCGAATTTTCGGTCTTCCGAATAAGATACCCCGGTCCAGAGGGCATAGGCATCACCGGGGGGGCCGGACGGTCCGAATGGCGTCGGTCCCGGTCGAATAGCTTCGATCCCGGCTGACATATAGACGATTAGGTGAATTTTACGGTTCGGCCGAATTTTCGGTCTTCCGAAAAATATACCCCGGTCCAGAGGGCATAGGCATCACCGAGGGGGCCGGACGGTCCGAATGGCGTCGGTCCCGGTCGAATAGCTTCGATCCCGGCTGAGATATAGCGATTTTTTTGTTGTTGGGCATGCACAGATTGTTCGGGGGTGTCGTAGTCTTTTACTGCGGAGAATTGTCATTGTCCGGCTTGAAAACATTTTCTCGGACTCTGTCGCCGTCGGGCATGCATGGATATTTAACTTTTTTTTTGTTGGGCATGCACGGTTTAGGCGGGATGTCGTTGTCTTTTACTGCGGAGAATTTGTCATTGTCCGGCTTGAAAACATTTTCTCGGACTCTGTCGCCGTCGGGCATGCACGGATATTTAAATTTTTTTTTGTCGGGCATGCACGGTTTAGGCGGGATGTCGTTGTCTTTTACTGCGGAGAATTTGTCATTGTCCGGCTTGAAAACATTTTCTCGGACTCTGTCGCCGTCGGGCATGCACGGATATTTAACTTTTTTTTTGTTGGGCATGCACGGTTTAGGCGGGATGTCGTTGTCTTTTACTGCGGAGAATTTGTCATTGTCCGGCTTGAGAACATTTTCTCGGACTCTGTCGCCGTTGGGCATGCACGTATATTTAAGTTTTTTTTTTTGTTGGGCATGCACTATTTAGGCGGGATGTCGTAGTCTTTTACTGCGGAGAATTTGTCATTGTCCGGCTTGAAAACATTTTCTCGGACTCTGTCGCCGTTGGGCATGCACGGATATTTAAGTTTTTTTTTTTGTTGGGCATGCACTATTTAGGCGGGATGTCGTAGTCTTTTACTGCGGAGAATTTGTCATTGTCCGGCTTGAGAACATTTTCTCGGACTCTGTCGCCGTTGGGCATGCACGGATATTTAACTTTTTTTTTTTTGTTGGGCATGCACATTTTAGGCGGGATGTCGTAGTCTTTTACTGCGGAGAATTTGTCATTGTCCGGCTTGAAAACATTTTCTCGGACTCTGTCGCCGTTGGGCATGCACGGATATTTAACTTTTTATTTTTTGTTGGGCATGCACATTTTAGGCGGGATGTCGTAGTCTTTTACTGCGGAGAATTTGTCATTGTCCGGCTTGAGAACATTTTCTCGGACTCTGTCGCCGTTGGGCATGCACGGATATTTAACTTTTTTTTTTTGTTGGGCATGCACATTTTAGGCGGGATGTCGTAGTCTTTTACTGCGGAGAATTTGTCATTGTCCGGCTTGAGAACATTTTCTCGGACTCTGTCGCCGTTGGGCATGCACGGATATTTAACTTTTTTTTTTTGTTGGGCATGCACATTTTAGGCGGGATGTCGTAGTCTTTTACTGCGGAGAATTTGTCATTGTCCGGCTTGAGAACATTTTCTCGGACTCTGTCGCCGTTGGGCATGCACGGATATTTAACTTTTTTTTTTTGTTGGGCATGCACATTTTAGGCGGGATGTCGTAGTCTTTTACTGCGGAGAATTTGTCATTGTCCGGCTTGAGAACATTTTCTCGGACTCTGTCGCCGTTGGGCATGCACGGATATTTAACTTTTTTTTTTGTTGGGCATGCACATTTTAGGCGGGATGTCGTAGTCTTTTACTGCGGAGAATTTGTCATTGTCCGGCTTGAGAACATTTTCTCGGACTCTGTCGCCGTTGGGCATGCACGGATATTTAACTTTTTTTTTTGTTGGGCATGCACATTTTAGGCGGGATGTCGTTGTCTTTTACTGCGGAGAATTTGTCATTGTCCGGCTTGAGAACATTTTCTCGGACTCTGTCGCCGTTGGGCATGCACGGATATTTAACTTTTTTTTTTGTTGGGCATGCACATTTTAGGCGGGATGTCGTAGTCTTTTACTGCGGAGAATTTGTCATTGTCCGGCTTGAGAACATTTTCTCGGACTCTGTCGCCGTTGGGCATGCACGGATATTTAACTTTTTTTTTTGTTGGGCATGCACATTTTAGGCGGGATGTCGTTGTCTTTTACTGCGGAGAATTTGTCATTGTCCGGCTTGAGAACATTTTCTCGGACTCTGTCGCCGTTGGGCATGCACGGATATTTAACTTTTTTTTTTGTTGGGCATGCACATTTTAGGCGGGATGTCGTAGTCTTTTACTGCGGAGAATTTGTCATTGTCCGGCTTGAGAACATTTTCTCGGACTCTGTCGCCGTTGGGCATGCACGTTTCTTTAACTTTTTTTTGTTGTTGGCCATGCACGTTTCTTTTATTTTTATTTTTTTGACAGAAATTTTTCTAAGTCGATAGGGGACGGGTTCCCTCTCTATTCGAGAATGTTTTCGCATTCATTCGTCGCATATATCCTTTTCAGCTTTAACTTTTAGTACATTTCGTACCGATGTGTGACCCACTCGGAGTCAATTTTGAGAGTATTATAAGGGGATATGGTCTTGGCTTGGGGCCCCCCCCGACGTGCCTTCGCTACACGGCGTTCAGTTATCTTGCGTTTCTGTTTCACCGGGCGTCCGGTGCGTCTTCCTTGCCTACTTCTCTCGTTCGCGGCGGCTGTTTATGCTGGTCTTTGCTGGTTATTCGGCCGCTCGGCGGGTTTTTCGCTGGTTCAGCTGGCAAATGTTCTCCGGCCTCGGCTTTTGTGCATTTGTTCGAGCTCAGTTGCGGTCGTCCTTAGCATTCGCCCTTTATGCTCGGTAGCCGAAAGTAAGTTGTCGTCGTGCGCGTAGCGCGTGCATTGTGGTCCTCTCTGGTATTGAACGGGTCGTCGGGGTGATTATACGAAATGTATTTTCATTTGGGCGTGGTTTAAGTGACCTGCTTCTTAACTCGCTTCGCCGTCGTCCTTTGAGGCCGCCTTTAGACACATTTAGGCTATCTTGCATCGTTTCCCGGAGTGCTAAGTCGACGTCCCGCTTTGTTGCTCGTAGCACGTTTGTCGATTAACGGGCTGTAGCAGAGCTTTTTAGACGGTAAGCGGTGTTTTTCGCCTTGTCGGGGTGGTTGTTTTTGCTTCCATTCGTAGTAGAGCGTTGCTCTCCCTAACCCGACTCGGTCGCTATTCCGCTCGTTTTTTTTTTGCCAGCTGCCGCCTAGATCACGGATTGCTTTGTTATTGCGCCCGTCCGGCAGACGAACCGCTTGCTGACCAGTAATTCTTGTGTTCGCCACAGTTATTGGCTGCTATTCGGTTTCATTGCTGTGTACGGGGAAGCTGTCGAGCTCTCTGCGGTTTACGCTACACAGGCCGGCTAGGTCATCCATCGGGTGAAAGTTTTCACATTCGCGCCTTGAGATCATTGTTCGGTGTTCTATCGTCATTGCTTTCGGTGCTGTACCGGTGAAAGACCTCCGGCGTCCATTTGCGCTTTTCTGTTTTGCTGTCTGTGGGTGCGGCGAGCCGCTGCTTTCGGCCGGCTGTATCCCTTCGTAGAAGGGGCCAGTATCGGTTTGGTTTTTGCGGTAGGCTTGCCCACTGGATCAGTTTGCGATGTTCAGATTGCTCGATGGATTTAGTTGTGCTCTTCATCGGGCGAAGTCTTTCGCACTCGCGCCTTGAGAGCTATATTCGGTGTTTTATCCGTTTGTTGCTTTCGGCTGCTGTACCGATGCGAGCAGTCTGCTTTCGCGCATAGGCGAGCCTGGTTTTCAATTGGCATGCCTTCGCGTTGGCCACAGTGTTAGTCCGATATTCGGATACCTGCGGTGTGTGCGCTTCACTGGCGTTCGGTTGAACTCTGCATCGGGTGAAATATTTCACACTCGCGGCCTCGAGAGCTAAAAGTTCGGTGTTATATCGGCTCTGCTTTCGGCTGCTGTACCGGTGCGAGCCCTCCGGCGTCGGCCGTAGCGTATTTCTGCGGGACCGTTTACGGACTCTGCGAGCCGCTTCTTTCGGCCGCCCTGTGGATCTTTTCTCGACATCGCGGCTTTCATTTGCTTTTCGCCAGTTCGGGCGTCGCCCGCAGTTGCGCACCCGGCGAGCCGCTTCTTTCGGCCGGCTGTACCCTTCCTGGAAGGGCCGGTATCGGTCTGGTTTTTGCGGCAGGCTCACCGTGCGTGTCTGCGGTCACAGTAACAGTCCCGCTGTTCGGACTGCGGTCGGTTTTACTCTGCATCGGGTGAAATATTTCACACTCGCGGCCTCGAGAGCTGGTGTTATATCGGCTTTCGGCTGCTGTACTGGTGCGAGCCTTCCGGCCTCGGCCGTTCGTGGATTTGGCGAGCCGCTTCTTTCGGCCGGTATAGGTCTGGTTTTTGCGGCAGGCTCGCCCTGTGATTCGTTTTGCGATTCGCCCTATCTGGTCGTCTGCCTGTGTAAAGGTCTTGATGTTGGGGGACCTGCGTTCTTCGCAACGCCCGCTGATCTGTCGTGCTCAGCTTAGGGTGAAAATTCTTTTCACATTCGCCGCCTCGAGAGCTACAATTCGGTGTTGTATCCGCATTGCTTGCTTTCGGCCGCTGTACCTATGCGAGCCTTCAGACTTTGGCCGTCGCGTTGTTCCGTAGGATTGTTTACGGGCGCGGCGAGCTACTGCTTTCGGCCGGCCGTACCCTTCCACGAAGGGCCGGCATCGGCTTGGTTTTTGCGGTATGCTTGCCCCCTAAATGGGTTGGCGTAGTCACATGTCAGGCAATCCGCGGCCCTCATTGCTCGGAGACTTGAGTGCGAAAAGCTGCAGTCTTGCAGTCCAGTATGCCAGTTTCCCGCGGCTTGAGGCGTATTTCACGCGGTTGCTCTGGCGGGATAACGCTTGTGACGCCGGCTCTTCGGGCCGGTTATTTAGTTTGCCGGAGTTAAGGTCGGTCCCCGCCTTGCGAGGTGTACCGTTTTCCTTCCTCCGGTCTCTCCGCTGAATTTCTCTGCACCCTCTTTTTTCCGCGGCGATTACGACCATTTTGCGCTTTCGGCCGTGCATCCTCTCAGAAGGAGCGCCGGTCTTATTTAAACGGTTATCCGCGCGCATGAAGCGCGGTCAACGTTAGACGGGCGGCCTGTTCGGCCGTCCTGACGTGCGTGTGGAATTAAGAAAGGAAACTATCGACCGTTGTTCTCTTTTGATGATAGACTATCTATCTGCGGTTCGGTCGCTACGCCGTACGGCTAGCCCGATAATGTTTTGCGGACTACCGGCCGCCGGGTCGCTTTGGCGTGCCCTCCGGCCGGCCGGCCGGGCGGCGTTCGTCGGCGGACTCAGTCCGCCGTTCGTTCGCCGTTCCGGCAGCGGGAAGCTTTTGTTTAGCTCCCTGGTTGATCCTGCCAGTAGTCATATGCTTGTCTCAAAGATTAAGCCATGCAAGTCTCAGTACAAGCCGAACTAAGGTGAAACCGCAAAAGGCTCATTAAATCAGTTATGGTTCCTTGGATCGTACAATCCATTACTTGGATAACTGTGGTAATTCTAGAGCTAATACATGCAAACAGAGTCCCGACCAGAAATGGAAGGGACGCTTTTATTAGATCAAAACCAATCGACGTCCGTCTTCCTCCGGGTCGACGGCGCCGTACTCCTTGGTGACTCTGAATAACTTTTGGCAGATCGCACGGTCTTCGAACCGGCGACGCATCCTTCAAATGTCTGCCTTATCAACTGTCGATGGT
>NC_134455.1:43583698-43593698 GCF_047948215.1 Lycorma delicatula | reverse complement strand
TGGCACGGACCGGGGGAATCCGACTGTCTAATTAAAGCAAAGCATTGCGATGGCCCCAGCTGGGTGTTTACGCAATGTGATTTCTGCCCAGTGCTCTGAATGTCAAAGTGAAGAAATTCAAGCAAGCGCGGGTAAACGGCGGGAGTAACTATGACTCTCTTAAGGACCCAGAGTGGTAAGAACAAGGGTTTACCGTTCTCTGGAAGTAGCGTTCTTAACAGCAGGAGCGTGAAATCCACGTCTTGCCTTGCTGCGCTGTTCTGCCTTCCCAGGAGGTGCTGTAAGGTAAGTCGAAAACTTCAGCCTTCGGTTGCACAGGGCGCTTTAGAGGGGAGGGCCTCTATTGAATGCTGGTGTGACTGTGGGTTGCCCGCTGCGGCTGAGATTCCGGCGTCTTTTATAAGATGTCGGAGTCTCAGTCGCATCGGGGGTTTTTCCGGTCTGGTCAGGAGCGAGGGACGCCTCCACGCGGCTCCCCGTGGGTGCATCGGGCTTGGGGCTCCGCGTACCGATCGTGGTCGTCTTTGGTATTGGTGACGGCCGCGTTCCTATGCGGAGTCAGCGGCCCGATGTAGCTAGGATCCCGTTGACCTCCTGGCCCAAATTGGCAGTATGTAGCTAGATCCCTTATTCTTCTTTTTTTTTCTAGCATATTTAATTATTCTTTTTCCCTTTTAGTCTTTTTTGTTTTATACTGCCTTCCGGAAGGCTGAACAACGTAATTTCAAAATTGGCCGTAGTGGCTTATTAACAGTGTCAGATATTCCTCGGGATGTAAAATTTTATAAACCTTTTTTTCTATTACGTCCCTAATCGCCCGAGGAATTCGGTGTTCCGCCAATGGTGGGTGCGGTGGGGATTGACTAGCTAGTATTCATATTGAATTTATCGAAAGTTAGTTATTGGTGTTTAAAAAAAAGTTGGTTGATTCGCTGTGCAAGGTTCAACCTAGCTTTAAGTTTTTAAATCCAAATTCTCTATTTTAATTTTTTCTATTATTCTTATATCCTTTTGTATAATTCAACGAAATGAACCTTGATTCACCGTCAAGGCGGCTAATGGCTAGGAGGGGCCAGGACGCCGTTCATACGTATTCTATCCCCTTTGACCAGCAGCAGTGTCAGCAATGTTTATTGCTTTTTCGTACTGCGGGAGGTAGAAACGGCCTGATGGATCATTACAGTAAAATTCATCCTAAGGTGGGAATTGAGTGGTCTTGCATTAAATGCGGCACGACCCGATATCCGACTTACATCGCGGCGTGTGTACACCAGGCTAAATGTAAGGGCCCGGCGCCCCCGGAGGAAGGTGATCATCGGTGCCCTGCGGATGGTTGTTCCCGAGTCTTCACTACCAAGAGTGGACTCGGGGTGCACATCCGTAGTGCGCATCCGGTGTTAGCCAACCAACGGGCGGCTAAAACTAACAGCAGCCGGAGTGAGCCCCTCAGCGTTCCTAAGCGGGCGCTGAGAAGCCGTGTGCACCGTCCGGTGTGTGTGGAGGATGAAGGGGAAGGTCCGTTGATGCGGGATGCTCATGAACCTATGAGCGGTGCGAGTTGCGGGACCGTGCTGGATAGTGCGGATGGCGATCCATCGCCGCCCGGGTCACCACAAGTGCCCGTGGTTGAGGCGGCTGATGATGGATGTGCTCATCTAATCTTGATGGCGCGGAGGGCTAGAGAGGCCAACCCGCAACTCAAGTCTGGTGGAAAACTCTTAAAGTTTATCCACCAGTGTGACGTGTTGCTGGACTCTGTCATCGGGGGACAAGAGTTTGGTCGTGATGTTATCGACGAGTTGGTCGGAGAACTCGCCGATGCCCTAAGAAATAATTCTAAATCTAATAAATATAAACCTTCCCATTCCAAATTTAATGTTAGAAATAAGGGACGCACACGCGGTAGAGGCCATGACAGCAGGAAAAAGCGTCGATATGCAAGGACGCAGGAGCTCTACCGCAAGGCACCAAGCAAACTTGCCGATATGGTAGTTGCGGGTGACCTTTCCCTCCTTAAAGACCCGGAGGAGAGGATAAATGCCCCAATAGCTCAGTTGAGGGAAACTTACACTGAGCTATGGGGTCAATCGGTTAGGTCTAAATTTAAATATCCTTCTTCTGAAAATATGACTATCGATTTAGTCATGCCGCCATTCGAAGTTAAAGAAATTAGGCAGAGGGTAAAGCGGCTCAAAGCCAAAGGGGCTCCGGGCCCAGATGGTGTATGCCGCAATGATGTGCTTATTGCGGGCTACGAGCACTTGCTGCTGAAACTTTTTACGTTATTATTTGTTAAAAACTATTACCCGAAGCCATGGTTAATCAATAGGACAACATTCATTCCCAAGCCTAATAAGGATCCGAAAGATCCAGGGGCTTGGCGGCCAATCACTATAGGTTCTGTTTTGGCGAGGGTGTATGCTGGGCTTCTCGAGTCTCGAATTCGGGCGAGAGTCTGGCTGCATCCCTCTCAAAGAGGATTTGTAGCGGGGAATGGATGTTTCGCGAATTGCTTTGTGTTGAATGAGGCAATTCGCGGGGCCAAGTCAGGTAGGCAGGAGGGCGCAGTGATCACGATGGTTGATCTGGAGAAAGCCTTCGATACTGTCCCGCATGAAGCCATTTGGGCTGCGCTGAAGGCGCGCGGGTTTCCGACAAGTTTTGTCGGAGCTATTCGGGCCATGTACACCGGGGCCCAGACAGTATTCCAGTCCGAAGGCCAGCAGTTCAACCTTGACCTCCGAAGAGGAGTCAAGCAGGGTGATCCGCTGTCTGCTCTCCTTTTTAATATAATTATCGACCCAGTATTTAATCTAACTGTTGGTTCGCAATTAGGTGAGCTCGATGGAACGACTGGTGCCATTGGGTTCGCCGATGACTTGGTCCTGCTGTCTTGTCGTCCGAGCGTTGGACAAAGACAGCTAAACGCGGTTCAAAATTTCTTCAACGACATCGGCCTTAAATTTAATTATAAAAAGTGTTTCGCGGGGTACATTAAGTACAAGAATAAGAGTTATGTGTGCGCCGATCCCGAATTAAAGTTTCTGGCTGGTCTTGGGGTTCGACCTCTGGAGATAGATGAAATTTTCAAATATCTTGGGGTTGCCTTCAGCTTACAGAAGGCAATGCTTCCCGAGCAGCGGATTAGTGAAATGCTGTCCGCTGCGTTGACGGTTCAGAGGTTGAATCTGAAGCCCAGACAGAAGCTAAATTTACTATATCAGTTTGTTCTCCCTAAATATGTCCACTCGTTGGTGATATCGCGGCCATTTAATAAGACTCTGGACGAGGCCGACGATTTCCTTCGGCGGATAATAAAGGAAATTCTCCACCTGCATCACTCCATCGCCGACGGAATATTGTATTCAAGAAAGGCGGATGGAGGCCTTGGCATACCGAGGTTGCGTAACCTCGTCAAGGTTGCAGGATGGAGAGCTATGTCCAGTCTCCTGAAGGTTAATAGTGCAGCAGTCCAGCACTACCTTTTAACAACCGGGGCTGAAACGAAGCTCCGGGCTGAATTAATGAAAAATAATATTTCCTGGCCCCCTTCGGCCGGCGATTTTGACCGGCTGAAGCTAAAATTAAAAATTGAGGAGGTGGATCGATGGGGGCGCCTGCCGGTGATGGGCAAAGGCGTCGAATACTTTAAAAATAATAGGGAAGGAAACTCCTGGCTTTATGAAGAGGGACTCCTAACGGATTCCCGATTCATAAACGCCTTAAAACTGAGGTCGGACACGCTCGGAACTAGAGTCGCATGCGGACGGGCCCTTGGGCCCGAAAGTGATAAATCTTGCAGGAAATGCAAAGACGCCGTTGAGACTCTGGGTCATGTCTTGGGCAGCTGTGTGACCAATAAGGCGAAGTATATACGAAGGCACGACGAGATAAAAGACCTTCTCGTCGCTGCCTTGACTTCTCCGGAGGGGAACGTGGTCGCTGTGGAGCAAACGTTCTGCAGCCCCACCGAACCCGGAATCGGCGGAAGCGGAGACCGCTTGAGGCCGGATATCGTCGTGAAAAACGATTCCGGTCTCTTTGTGGTCGATGTGACCGTCCGGTTTGAGAAGGACGCTTCGCTACACGCAGCTGCGGAGGAGAAAGTCGTAAAATACCGACCTATCCTCCCCGAGGCAGCCCGGGTCTTCAACTACCGTGGCGAGCGCTGCGAGGTGGTTCCGATCGTGATCGGCAGCAGGGGAGCGGTACCGACCTTTACTGCACAACATCTGCAGTCACTGGGAATTTATTCCCAGTCTATTATAAAAACGATGTCGCTCATCGCCTTAAGGTCGTCACTAGAGATCGTGCTCCGCCATATCGATGGCTGATCGCGGGCTAAATTCAATTTAAATTTCATAATCAAAATTCAATTTCTAGATTTAATATTTGACGAAGGCTTTTACCGGATTGTTTAATCCGCGGCGAGTTCAACCGCTTAATGCGGAAAGAATTCAAATTTATTTAACAAGGCCCCATGGGCCGCAAAAATGATGAACTCGCTGCGCCTTTAGTTTTAAGTTATTTTAAACGCGATCTTAATGCTCTATGAGCAAGCCCGACTAGGCGGAGTACCCTAGAAATAAAAGCTCCTCAAGACGTAAAAAGTCCTAGCTTTAACCCTAGCCAAATGCCTCGTCATCCAATTAGTGACGCGCATGAATGGATTAACGAGATTCTCGCTGTCCCTATCTACTCCTTGAGTACGTCCAGAGTGCTGTGGTTAGATTACTATTTGGTATTTTTGGCTGCTGGTCGAGTGTGGACCTTCCAGTGGTTTCAGTCTTGCTGAATAGAGAAATTGCGATCGCAGTAAGTACTTTCCATTTAAGGCTCATCAACCACTTTCCTCGGAAAGTAACTGGAGTAGTTTTATCGACGTGTACCTGCCTCATCGGGGCTGAAAGGTGGCAACGACTTCTGGTCATAAGTCCCCGTAACAAGCAAGGGAATATTTCCCTAGTCCTGCTTGCGCTCTTTTCAGAGCGAGGGCCGTTGTCCGTGGTTTTGTGCCGTACGTTTCCAGTATTGCACTCAATCGATCCAGAAGCGGCTAAAAGGTATAAAGCGTGACAGGGGAATAAAGAAGGTCCCCAGCTGTCCGTGGCTCGCTGCGGACAGTCGTCACATCGTGGGCTTGCCCAGTTTAGTAAATAGGAGACAGCGAGATTATTCAGTTAGTTCAGCTAGGGAAACTTCGGCCATGTCGGAGTTCCAAGTTGTAAAGAAGTCCAGGCGGAAGAGAAAGCCTGCGCCGGTGCCATCAACGAGCTCCTCCGAGGACGAGGTAAGTGAGGCGATGGACACAGGGGCACCCACCCAGGTGCGGCCCTCCCCTGTAGTTGAGGCTTTTCGTAGTTCCAAGGGCAGACCTGGCAGTTCTGCCCCGTTGTCGAAGGTAGTCAAGGAGGATCTTGACTACCTAGTAGATTTTTTCTCACTTCCGGGCGGGTTCAGTTCGGCGGTGAGGAAGCAGGTCCTCCCTCGGCTAGGCAAGCTGAGGGAAGCTTTCGAGGCGGTAAGTGAGGGTTTCGAGGTCTTGGCCTCTAAACCCAAAGAGGTCAAGACTCCCAAGGTGGTTGTCCAGGCCCCGGTGCAGCCCAGGCGCTACGCCGAGGTTCTGAAGACCAAGCGAGAGGCCAGCAAGGCAGTGAAAAAGCCCGAGGTTATCTTCGTAAACAAGGCGGAGGGATCTAAAGCCACAAGTCAGGAGTTGAAGCGCGATTTCCGCGAAGCCCTTCGTGGTGACCGGAATCGCCTTAGGATTCGTGACATTAGGGAGACCAGCAAGGGTTTAGTCGTCGTTGCTGGAAATAAGGAGACAGTCCAGGTCATCAAGGACTCTCCTGCGGTGCAGAAGCTTGAGGTCAAGGTGGACCCCAAGCGAATGAGGAAACCCCGGGTCATAATTTATGACATCGAGCGGAGTCTCTCCGATGAGGAGGTTCTGTCTCTCATCCGAGAGCAGAACACTGATTTGGATGCGGCTGCGTTCAAAGAGCAGTGTAGGTTGGTCTTCAAGACCGGAAAGCGTGATGCCTCTCGGTATCACGGAGTGTTTGAGCTTGGTGCTGGTCTCCACCAGAAGTTTTTGTCCGAGGGTAGGGTCTACGTTGATTTTGCCTCTTGCCGCGTCAAGGAATACCTTGATGTGCAGAGGTGCTTCAAGTGTTGTAGGTTTGGCCACAGGGCCAAGTTTTGTCGATATGCGTCGGTCTGCGCGCATTGTGGTGAAGAGGGCCACAAGCGTGAGGACTGCCCGCAAAAGAAGGAGGCTCCGGTCTGCGTTAACTGTAAGAGGTTGCGCAGAAATCATAGGCACTCCATCAACAGTAAGGAGTGTGGTAGTTATTTAAGAGCGGTTGAGGTCTACTTCAACTCGCTCGATGGTTAGGTTCGGTCAACTCAATGCCCAGGGTGCCTATGCAGTCCAAGTAGAGTTAGGGAACGTCGTTGAAAACCGGAGCCTCGATGTCTTGCTTCTTCAGCACCCGTATGTTGTCAAGGGTGATCTGCCAGGTTTTTCAGGCTGGAATAAGTTCCACGTTGGCGAAAGTAAATCCGCTGTTCTGTGCAGGAAGTCTATAGATAGTGTTTTCATACGGCAGGCCTCTGACACGCATCATGTCGTTGTTAAGCTTGCTGTGGATGGTTTCGACCTTGTTGTGGTTAGTTCGTACTTTCAGTACAGAGATCCCACTGAATTACATTTGGAAAGATGGGATAGAATTATCAGGCTGGTAGCGGGTCGTCCTATTCTTATAGGTGCTGATGCGAATGCCAAATCGCTTCTTTGGCACAGTGGGATCACAGACGACGGCGGAGAGTTGCTGGAAGGCTTCATCGCGCAGCATCGATTAGAGGTTTTTAACATCGCCGGCGAGTCGGCAACGTTCGCCGGCGCTGTGGGATTGCGGAGGGCCTTCCTTGGTACCAACATTGATGTTACCATAGGCAAGGATATCCCAGGCAGGATTCAGAACTGGTCTGTAGTCGATGATTGCGAAAGCGATCATCGGCTCATTGTCTTTGAGTGGATAGGTGGGCTGCGCGATGTCTATAGGGCGGACGTCCCTGTTCAGCAGGGGCGCTTCCTGCACAGGCGGGCGGATTGGCCCCAGTTTTCTAACATTCTTGCGGCCAGGATGCGGGTATTCACTCGTACCCTGGACGAGGTCCCATTAGATAACCTGGCAGAGGATTTCTCTTCTGCGGTGGTCGAGGCCGCAGAACTCTCAATCCCCCGAAGTACGGGTCGAGAGAGAATAGCTGGTTGGTGGTCTCGGGACTTGACTGCGGTAAAACGGACCGTGGGCCGACTCAGGAGAGCCGCACAGCGTGCGCGTGATCCTGACCGGCGCGAGGCCTTGTTTGCGGAGTACCGTCAGAAAAGGAACGAGTATTTTCATAGAATTAGGACTTCTAAAAGAGATTCCTGGCGCTCTTTTGTCCAAGAGCAGGGGAATAAAGACCCTTGGGGTGTTGTTTATCGAGTACTTGGTCACAAGCGGAAAAAGGACAGTCTTCTGTCGGCTCTCTCGACCCAGGACGGCGTTGTTGTTGAGAAGGATCGGGTTCTATCTCTTCTGATGGACGATCTGCTCCCCGATGATACCGAGGTTGGTGAGACCTCGTATCACCGGAGAGTTCGAGCGGCGGTTGTTAGTTTCGCTACAGATTCTGTGTCTACGGAGATTACCGAGGCGGAAGTCCGCCAGGTAATCTGCAGCCTTGCTAGGAACAAAGCCCCCGGATATGATGGTATCACGGTGGAGCTCCTTGTTCGCACCTTGCCCGTAATTCTTGGCCCATTGACTAGGGTATTCAATAGGTGTTTGTTCGCCGGACATTTCCCGGCTTGTTGGAAGCGAGGTGTTTTAAAGTTGTTATTCAAGGGTGGCGACAAGGATCCCACCGTTACTTCTTCTTACCGTCCTCTGACGCTCTTACCAGTTGTTGGAAAAGTTTTCGAGAAGGTTCTTTACCTCCGCATCAATAGTAGGCTCACTTCGAATCGCATGCTGATGGACGACCAGTATGGCTTTAGACCCGGTAAAAGCACAGAGGATGCGATTATTAGGGTCCTGAATCTGGCTTCGGACAGCGAGTGCAAGTATGTACTTGGTGTCTTTTTGGACATATCCGGGGCATTTAATAACTTGTGGTGGCCCTCTGCCTTGTTTCAATTGCAGAAGCGTGGTTGCACGCAGGAAGAAATTAGTACTCTCTCGAGCTATTTCAGCGACAGAGCTGTCGTCCTTCGTGACGGCAGTTCGGAAGTAGGAAAGACCCTGTCTAAAGGATGTCCGCAGGGCAGTGTATTAGGTCCACTCGTCTGGACCATCGAGTTCGATTCTCTCATGCGGTTGCGCTTGCCTGGTGGCTGTCGTGTCGTGGCTTATGCCGACGATGGGCTGCTGCTGGTTGAGGGTAATTCGCGTGCTGAGATAGAGCTTAGAGCGGCACAGGCATGTAGGGTTTTGCGGTTGTGGAGTCTTCAGCATAAGATGGTTTTCAGTGCGGAGAAAACCACTATGATGTTTCTGAAGGGCCGTTTAGCTGCAACTCGCCATCCGCGGGTTGTGATGAACGGTCGTTCAATTAGGTATGTCACCCTTCAAAAGTATCTGGGTGTTATCCTTGATGAGAGGCTTCTCTTCAAGGAGCACCTCCAGTATGTGGCGAAGAAGGCAGTTGATGCTTTCTTCGGAGTCCGAAGAGTGGTCAATCCTGATTGGGGGTTGAATTTCCGTACCATGCGGATTCTTTATAAAGGCGTCTGTGAGGCCATTATGTTGTACGCTGCGCCCGTCTGGGCTCATCGTTTGCGGTACCAATGTTATAGGGACATTCTATTACGGGCCCAGCGTCTTCTTTTGTTAGCGGTTGTCGGTGGTTACAGGACTGTCTCGCGAGAGGCGGTTACTGTGATTGCAGGCATCAAACCTGCGGATATTTCGGCTACGGAACGTAGCCAGCGGTATGTTGCTAAGAAGGCTGGCCTTCTTACTACTGGGCGTATGCGTGAGATCGAAGACCAAGGTTTTGACTCTTGGCAAGATAGGTGGACTGCTTCTGTAACTGGTCGTTATACGCATGGTATATTCCCCGATGTTAGGGAGTTGCGAGCTATTAGCTGGGTATCCCCCAATCGGCATACCACTCAGTTCCTTTCAGGACATGGTGCATTTAGGGACAAATTGGCTAAGTTTAGGTTGGTTGATTCCGGCTTCTGTCCGGACTGTAGGGTCGATGAAACTGTGGACCATGTCCTCTACATATGTCCCCGGTACGAAGCTGAACGTACCAGAGTTAGTAGGGAGCTCGAGAGAGTAAACTCAGTTTTGGATCTACGAGTCAACTGGAGGACTCGTAGTGAATGGAAAATAGTTGCTGGCTTCCTTCGCTTCCTCGCCCTGAGCAGGACCGCCGAAGGAATTTAGTAGGTGTTAGGAACCTGGGTGGCTAGGGACCGCCTGGGCAGTTGACTGGCCGAAGGTAGGCGCTTAGGCAGCGTGCCTCGGTTAGAAGTATTGTGGTATGCTTTGAATTAGGCTGTCGGCGGAGTTGCGGCCGTTGTCGGTGGGCCGGACTATTCTTGCCCGGCGGGTGCGGTTGCGCTCCGACGAGGGCGTTTTTGAGCCGAAATCACTGTTGTTGGGGCTTCTCTGGGTGCCGCTCCGGCGGTACGTAGGGGAGTCTCGGCGGCAATTGCGAAGGATGGTGAATGTCACGCGGGACTCCGCGATGGCCTGTGCGGGGGTAGGTGTTAAATCTCCTCTCCCGGGCGGACCGGAGCGGAGTCAGATATTAACTCATTTTGAGTATTAAGCGGGGTTCTTAAGGGAACTAGGTCTAAATTTCGATGTACAAACTTTAGTGGGAAGTTTATGATGAGGTTGTTAGTGCGGATCTGAGACATTCAGAAAGTGGCTCTTTATAGTAGGATCTAGGCGCGGGGTCTTCTTTCCGCGGTTAGGTTTCCTAGCTTAGTTCT
>NC_134455.1:43536198-43578698 GCF_047948215.1 Lycorma delicatula | reverse complement strand
GGGAATTATTTTTTATTTAATCTTTCCTCACCCTATCGTCAGGTGTGAATTTCGTTTTTAGTCGTGAACGCTTTTTCTCAGTCATAATGCATGTCGGGTATACGGATATGCTGTAAGTTTGCATTTCAACTCAGACAGCGTCAAACCGGATTTCGTACTTGAATTCGCGAAAAACCGGCCGACAGATCGCTTTCAAATTTCACCGCCCTGCTTGGGGTCGTCAAATTAACAGTCTACCAAATTTTCAACTCGATCCTACTTTCGGTTTCGGTTCAATTAACGGCACTGTTTTATACCGATAACGGTTGGAGATACTCCATTTTTAGTTGAAAAATCGGATTTCCGAGCCGATTTTACCTACTGGGTTGCTTCCTTTTCTTACTCCGACCCTCGGTTCGTTCGTTAACGATTTTTTTATAAATCCACCCTTGAGCCCGATTTTCAAAACTTGACTGCTCGGTCCCCCATCGAGCAACAAAAACGTGCTTGCCGTCAAAAAATTCAGCAGAAAATCTAGTATTTTTTGGTTTTTTTTTCGACTTTTTAACTGTGACGACACCGATTTTGGAAAAATCGCTTCGACGCGGTAAGGGAAGATTTCAAGGCTAAGGGAGCGTTTTTGCCGATTTTTCATCGCCAATAACTCGGCAACCGTTAGGCCTATCGACGCGGGAAAAAAATCTGCCATCCCGATTCGTGTCGGCTTCCGACCGGTACCAAAATTATACCCGTGCCCCCCCCCAATTGGGCCCCAGCACGAATACGGTCGGAAACGCGTATCTCGACAACCGCTCGTCCGATCACGATCAAACAAAAACCGAAAATTTTTTTTTTTTAAGCCCAAAAACATTTGTCTAAAACATTATTGCGTAAACCTTCGGGTTCGCCCGAAAAAAAGATTTTTAAATTTTAAAAAAGTTAAAAAACCCATTTACACGCGATAGGACAAACCGATCGGGACCAAATTCAACTCAGACAAGCGAGCACACATAGGGAACGGATGACCACACTCAAATTCCCGATATGTCCTTTTTTTTTTTTTTTTTTTTTTTTTTTTTTTTTTTTTTTTTTTTTTTTTTAAGTCGAATTTCCGATCTCTACTTTCACCTCACCGAGTTTCGAGTCGATCGCGCAAACGAAAATTTCGCCAGACTCCGGATATACGCGTTTCAAGGCATTCTAAGCTTTTTTAGCCAATGTGATTTTTTTCATAGGTTTTGACCCTCCGTTCAAGAGATACGGCCGAAAAACGAAAAAAATTGCGATTTTCCGTCCCCTCGCGTACGGAAGAGGCACGCTTTACCCGACTCTAACCTGGTCGGAATAATACCCCCTCCAAAGACGTTTCGACCTAGCGAAACCGATTTTCAATAAGCGCGCGCTGTAATTTTTTACAACTTAACGAATATTCGTTAAATTTTTGCAATTTTCTTACTTCAGAATGATAAACGGCCTTTAAAAAAAAATATATACATATCGCCGGCCCGAAACCGGTCCAAAATAATCTAACGTAACGCAACGGTTGAGAAAAATACGAAAAACGTCACGAACAAATGACAAATAACGAAAATATTCGACATCGAAATAAAACAGACGAAAAAAGATTTTCGCACCTGAGAGATCGACAGGTTTTCCCACCGCCAACGCGAAGTTTACAATAAAATAATTATACCGAAAAAATCGACGACAAAACGACCAACAAGAAATAACAAATTTCACCTTTATAACTGTTCACGAAAAAAAGTTATTAAACGACGAAATCGAACGATTAAACAAAAAAATTACAAAAAAACAATTAAATTAAAAAAACCACATTACACTGGCCACCCACGTTTATATATTATGTATATGTACGTAAAAATATTATTAAAAAATATATACATATATATACGGCCAAAACTTGTAAATTCGCATCAAAGTGACCGAGATATACTCGATTACGTGAATTTTACGGTTCGGCCGAATTTTCGGTCTTCCGAAAAATATACCCCGGTCCAGAGGGCATAGGCATCACCGGGGGGGCCGGACGGTCCGAATGGCGTCGGTCCCGGTCGAATAGCTTCGATCCCGGCTGACATATAGACGATTAGGTGAATTTTACGGTTCGGCCGAATTTTCGGTCTTCCGAAAAAGATACCCCGGTCCAGAGGGCATAGGCATCACCGGGCGGGCCGGACGGTCCGAATGGCGTCGGTCCCGGTCGAATAGCTTCGATCCCGGCTGACATATAGACGATTAGGTGAATTTTACGGTTCGGCCGAATTTTCGGTCTTCCGAAAAAGATACCCCGGTCCAGAGGGCATAGGCATCACCGGGGGGGCCGGACGGTCCGAATGGCGTCGGTCCCGGTCGAATAGCTTCGATCCCGGCTGACATATAGACGATTAGGTGAATTTTACGGTTCGGCCGAATTTTCGGTCTTCCGAAAAATATACCCCGGTCCAGAGGGCATAGGCATCACCGGGGGGGCCGGACGGTCCGAATGGCGTCGGTCCCGGTCGAATAGCTTCGATCCCGGCTGACATATAGACGATTAGGTGAATTTTACGGTTCGGCCGAATTTTCGGTCTTCCGAAAAATATACCCCGGTCCAGAGGGCATAGGCATCACCGGGGGGGCCGGACGGTCCGAATGGCGTCGGTCCCGGTCGAATAGCTTCGATCCCGGCTGACATATAGACGATTAGGTGAATTTTACGGTTCGGCCGAATTTTCGGTCTTCCGAAAAAGATACCCCGGTCCAGAGGGCATAGGCATCACCGGGGGGGCCGGACGGTTCGAATGGCGTCGGTCCCGGTCGAATAGCTTCGATCCCGGCTGAGATATAGCGATTTTTTTGTTGTTGGGCATGCACAGATTGTTCGGGGGTGTCGTAGTCTTTTACTGCGGAGAATTGTCATTGTCCGGCTTGAAAACATTTTCTCGGACTCTGTCGCCGTCGGGCATGCACGGATATTTAACTTTTTTTTTGTTGGGCATGCACGGTTTAGGCGGGATGTCGTTGTCTTTTACTGCGGAGAATTTGTCATTGTCCGGCTTGAAAACATTTTCTAGGACTCTGTCGCCGTTGGGCATACACGGATGTTTAACTTCTTTTTTTTTTGTTGGCCATGCAGGCGGGCTGTCGTTGTCCTTTATCTTCGGAGAATTGACAATTGTCCGCTTAAAAAGTATTTTCTAGGACTCTAGGTCGCCGTTGGGCATGCACGTTTCTTTAATTTTTTTTCTTGTTGGTAATGGACAGTTTAGGCGGACTGCCGTACTCTTTTGCTGCGGAGAATTAACTTTTTTTTTTTTTTCTCTATATTCCATTTATTTTTTTATTTTTTCGGCAGGGAGACGTTTAACTTTGGTAAATTGCTAATGGGAATTATTTTTTATTTAATCTTTCCTCACCCTATCGTCAGGTGTGAATTTCGTTTTTAGTCGTGAACGCTTTTTCTCAGTCATAATGCATGTCGGGTATACGGATATGCTGTAAGTTTGCATTTCAACTCAGACAGCGTCAAACCGGATTTCGTACTTGAATTCGCGAAAAACCGGCCGACAGATCGCTTTCAAATTTCACCGCCCTGCTTGGGGTCGTCAAATTAACAGTCTACCAAATTTTCAACTCGATCCTACTTTCGGTTTCGGTTCAATTAACGGCACTGTTTTATACCGATAACGGTTGGAGATACTCCATTTTTAGTTGAAAAATCGGATTTCCGAGCCGATTTTACCTACTGGGTTGCTTCCTTTTCTTACTCCGACCCTCGGTTCGTTCGTTAACGATTTTTTTATAAATCCACCCTTGAGCCCGATTTTCAAAACTTGACTGCTCGGTCCCCCATCGAGCAACAAAAACGTGCTTGCCGTCAAAAAATTCAGCAGAAAATCTAGTATTTTTTGGTTTTTTTTTCGACTTTTTAACTGTGACGACACCGATTTTGGAAAAATCGCTTCGACGCGGTAAGGGAAGATTTCAAGGCTAAGGGAGCGTTTTTGCCGATTTTTCATCGCCAATAACTCGGCAACCGTTAGGCCTATCGACGCGGGAAAAAAATCTGCCATCCCGATTCGTGTCGGCTTCCGACCGGTACCAAAATTATACCCGTGCCCCCCCCCAATTGGGCCCCAGCACGAATACGGTCGGAAACGCGTATCTCGACAACCGCTCGTCCGATCACGATCAAACAAAAACCGAAAATTTTTTTTTTTTAAGCCCAAAAACATTTGTCTAAAACATTATTGCGTAAACCTTCGGGTTCGCCCGAAAAAAAGATTTTTAAATTTTAAAAAAGTTAAAAAACCCATTTACACGCGATAGGACAAACCGATCGGGACCAAATTCAACTCAGACAAGCGAGCACACATAGGGAACGGATGACCACACTCAAATTCCCGATATGTCCTTTTTTTTTTTTTTTTTTTTTTTTTTTTTTTTTTTTTTTTTTTTAAGTCGAATTTCCGATCTCTACTTTCACCTCACCGAGTTTCGAGTCGATCGCGCAAACGAAAATTTCGCCAGACTCCGGATATACGCGTTTCAAGGCATTCTAAGCTTTTTTAGCCAATGTGATTTTTTTCATAGGTTTTGACCCTCCGTTCAAGAGATACGGCCGAAAAACGAAAAAAATTGCGATTTTCCGTCCCCTCGCGTACGGAAGAGGCACGCTTTACCCGACTCTAACCTGGTCGGAATAATACCCCCTCCAAAGACGTTTCGACCTAGCGAAACCGATTTTCAATAAGCGCGCGCTGTAATTTTTTACAACTTAACGAATATTCGTTAAATTTTTGCAATTTTCTTACTTCAGAATGATAAACGGCCTTTAAAAAAAAATATATACATATCGCCGGCCCGAAACCGGTCCAAAATAATCTAACGTAACGCAACGGTTGAGAAAAATACGAAAAACGTCACGAACAAATGACAAATAACGAAAATATTCGACATCGAAATAAAACAGACGAAAAAAGATTTTCGCACCTGAGAGATCGACAGGTTTTCCCACCGCCAACGCGAAGTTTACAATAAAATAATTATACCGAAAAAATCGACGACAAAACGACCAACAAGAAATAACAAATTTCACCTTTATAACTGTTCACGAAAAAAAGTTATTAAACGACGAAATCGAACGATTAAACAAAAAAATTACAAAAAAACAATTAAATTAAAAAAACCACATTACACTGGCCACCCACGTTTATATATTATGTATATGTACGTAAAAATATTATTAAAAAATATATACATATATATACGGCCAAAACTTGTAAATTCGCATCAAAGTGACCGAGATATACTCGATTACGTGAATTTTACGGTTCGGCCGAATTTTCGGTCTTCCGAAAAATATACCCCGGTCCAGAGGGCATAGGCATCACCGGGGGGGCCGGACGGTCCGAATGGCGTCGGTCCCGGTCGAATAGCTTCGATCCCGGCTGACATATAGACGATTAGGTGAATTTTACGGTTCGGCCGAATTTTCGGTCTTCCGAAAAAGATACCCCGGTCCAGAGGGCATAGGCATCACCGGGCGGGCCGGACGGTCCGAATGGCGTCGGTCCCGGTCGAATAGCTTCGATCCCGGCTGACATATAGACGATTAGGTGAATTTTACGGTTCGGCCGAATTTTCGGTCTTCCGAAAAAGATACCCCGGTCCAGAGGGCATAGGCATCACCGGGGGGGCCGGACGGTCCGAATGGCGTCGGTCCCGGTCGAATAGCTTCGATCCCGGCTGACATATAGACGATTAGGTGAATTTTACGGTTCGGCCGAATTTTCGGTCTTCCGAAAAATATACCCCGGTCCAGAGGGCATAGGCATCACCGGGGGGGCCGGACGGTCCGAATGGCGTCGGTCCCGGTCGAATAGCTTCGATCCCGGCTGACATATAGACGATTAGGTGAATTTTACGGTTCGGCCGAATTTTCGGTCTTCCGAAAAATATACCCCGGTCCAGAGGGCATAGGCATCACCGGGGGGGCCGGACGGTCCGAATGGCGTCGGTCCCGGTCGAATAGCTTCGATCCCGGCTGACATATAGACGATTAGGTGAATTTTACGGTTCGGCCGAATTTTCGGTCTTCCGAAAAAGATACCCCGGTCCAGAGGGCATAGGCATCACCGGGGGGGCCGGACGGTTCGAATGGCGTCGGTCCCGGTCGAATAGCTTCGATCCCGGCTGAGATATAGCGATTTTTTTGTTGTTGGGCATGCACAGATTGTTCGGGGGTGTCGTAGTCTTTTACTGCGGAGAATTGTCATTGTCCGGCTTGAAAACATTTTCTCGGACTCTGTCGCCGTCGGGCATGCACGGATATTTAACTTTTTTTTTGTTGGGCATGCACGGTTTAGGCGGGATGTCGTTGTCTTTTACTGCGGAGAATTTGTCATTGTCCGGCTTGAAAACATTTTCTAGGACTCTGTCGCCGTTGGGCATACACGGATGTTTAACTTCTTTTTTTTTTGTTGGCCATGCAGGCGGGCTGTCGTTGTCCTTTATCTTCGGAGAATTGACAATTGTCCGCTTAAAAAGTATTTTCTAGGACTCTAGGTCGCCGTTGGGCATGCACGTTTCTTTAATTTTTTTTCTTGTTGGTAATGGACAGTTTAGGCGGACTGCCGTACTCTTTTGCTGCGGAGAATTAACTTTTTTTTTTTTTTCTCTATATTCCATTTATTTTTTTATTTTTTCGGCAGGGAGACGTTTAACTTTGGTAAATTGCTAATGGGAATTATTTTTTATTTAATCTTTCCTCACCCTATCGTCAGGTGTGAATTTCGTTTTTAGTCGTGAACGCTTTTTCTCAGTCATAATGCATGTCGGGTATACGGATATGCTGTAAGTTTGCATTTCAACTCAGACAGCGTCAAACCGGATTTCGTACTTGAATTCGCGAAAAACCGGCCGACAGATCGCTTTCAAATTTCACCGCCCTGCTTGGGGTCGTCAAATTAACAGTCTACCAAATTTTCAACTCGATCCTACTTTCGGTTTCGGTTCAATTAACGGCACTGTTTTATACCGATAACGGTTGGAGATACTCCATTTTTAGTTGAAAAATCGGATTTCCGAGCCGATTTTACCTACTGGGTTGCTTCCTTTTCTTACTCCGACCCTCGGTTCGTTCGTTAACGATTTTTTTATAAATCCACCCTTGAGCCCGATTTTCAAAACTTGACTGCTCGGTCCCCCATCGAGCAACAAAAACGTGCTTGCCGTCAAAAAATTCAGCAGAAAATCTAGTATTTTTTGGTTTTTTTTTCGACTTTTTAACTGTGACGACACCGATTTTGGAAAAATCGCTTCGACGCGGTAAGGGAAGATTTCAAGGCTAAGGGAGCGTTTTTGCCGATTTTTCATCGCCAATAACTCGGCAACCGTTAGGCCTATCGACGCGGGAAAAAAATCTGCCATCCCGATTCGTGTCGGCTTCCGACCGGTACCAAAATTATACCCGTGCCCCCCCCCAATTGGGCCCCAGCACGAATACGGTCGGAAACGCGTATCTCGACAACCGCTCGTCCGATCACGATCAAACAAAAACCGAAAATTTTTTTTTTTTAAGCCCAAAAACATTTGTCTAAAACATTATTGCGTAAACCTTCGGGTTCGCCCGAAAAAAAGATTTTTAAATTTTAAAAAAGTTAAAAAACCCATTTACACGCGATAGGACAAACCGATCGGGACCAAATTCAACTCAGACAAGCGAGCACACATAGGGAACGGATGACCACACTCAAATTCCCGATATGTCCTTTTTTTTTTTTTTTTTTTTTTTTTTTTTTTTTTTTTTTTTTTAAGTCGAATTTCCGATCTCTACTTTCACCTCACCGAGTTTCGAGTCGATCGCGCAAACGAAAATTTCGCCAGACTCCGGATATACGCGTTTCAAGGCATTCTAAGCTTTTTTAGCCAATGTGATTTTTTTCATAGGTTTTGACCCTCCGTTCAAGAGATACGGCCGAAAAACGAAAAAAATTGCGATTTTCCGTCCCCTCGCGTACGGAAGAGGCACGCTTTACCCGACTCTAACCTGGTCGGAATAATACCCCCTCCAAAGACGTTTCGACCTAGCGAAACCGATTTTCAATAAGCGCGCGCTGTAATTTTTTACAACTTAACGAATATTCGTTAAATTTTTGCAATTTTCTTACTTCAGAATGATAAACGGCCTTTAAAAAAAAATATATACATATCGCCGGCCCGAAACCGGTCCAAAATAATCTAACGTAACGCAACGGTTGAGAAAAATACGAAAAACGTCACGAACAAATGACAAATAACGAAAATATTCGACATCGAAATAAAACAGACGAAAAAAGATTTTCGCACCTGAGAGATCGACAGGTTTTCCCACCGCCAACGCGAAGTTTACAATAAAATAATTATACCGAAAAAATCGACGACAAAACGACCAACAAGAAATAACAAATTTCACCTTTATAACTGTTCACGAAAAAAAGTTATTAAACGACGAAATCGAACGATTAAACAAAAAAATTACAAAAAAACAATTAAATTAAAAAAACCACATTACACTGGCCACCCACGTTTATATATTATGTATATGTACGTAAAAATATTATTAAAAAATATATACATATATATACGGCCAAAACTTGTAAATTCGCATCAAAGTGACCGAGATATACTCGATTACGTGAATTTTACGGTTCGGCCGAATTTTCGGTCTTCCGAAAAATATACCCCGGTCCAGAGGGCATAGGCATCACCGGGGGGGCCGGACGGTCCGAATGGCGTCGGTCCCGGTCGAATAGCTTCGATCCCGGCTGACATATAGACGATTAGGTGAATTTTACGGTTCGGCCGAATTTTCGGTCTTCCGAAAAAGATACCCCGGTCCAGAGGGCATAGGCATCACCGGGCGGGCCGGACGGTCCGAATGGCGTCGGTCCCGGTCGAATAGCTTCGATCCCGGCTGACATATAGACGATTAGGTGAATTTTACGGTTCGGCCGAATTTTCGGTCTTCCGAAAAAGATACCCCGGTCCAGAGGGCATAGGCATCACCGGGGGGGCCGGACGGTCCGAATGGCGTCGGTCCCGGTCGAATAGCTTCGATCCCGGCTGACATATAGACGATTAGGTGAATTTTACGGTTCGGCCGAATTTTCGGTCTTCCGAAAAATATACCCCGGTCCAGAGGGCATAGGCATCACCGGGGGGGCCGGACGGTCCGAATGGCGTCGGTCCCGGTCGAATAGCTTCGATCCCGGCTGACATATAGACGATTAGGTGAATTTTACGGTTCGGCCGAATTTTCGGTCTTCCGAAAAATATACCCCGGTCCAGAGGGCATAGGCATCACCGGGGGGGCCGGACGGTCCGAATGGCGTCGGTCCCGGTCGAATAGCTTCGATCCCGGCTGACATATAGACGATTAGGTGAATTTTACGGTTCGGCCGAATTTTCGGTCTTCCGAAAAAGATACCCCGGTCCAGAGGGCATAGGCATCACCGGGGGGGCCGGACGGTTCGAATGGCGTCGGTCCCGGTCGAATAGCTTCGATCCCGGCTGAGATATAGCGATTTTTTTGTTGTTGGGCATGCACAGATTGTTCGGGGGTGTCGTAGTCTTTTACTGCGGAGAATTGTCATTGTCCGGCTTGAAAACATTTTCTCGGACTCTGTCGCCGTCGGGCATGCACGGATATTTAACTTTTTTTTTGTTGGGCATGCACGGTTTAGGCGGGATGTCGTTGTCTTTTACTGCGGAGAATTTGTCATTGTCCGGCTTGAAAACATTTTCTAGGACTCTGTCGCCGTTGGGCATACACGGATGTTTAACTTCTTTTTTTTTTGTTGGCCATGCAGGCGGGCTGTCGTTGTCCTTTATCTTCGGAGAATTGACAATTGTCCGCTTAAAAAGTATTTTCTAGGACTCTAGGTCGCCGTTGGGCATGCACGTTTCTTTAATTTTTTTTCTTGTTGGTAATGGACAGTTTAGGCGGACTGCCGTACTCTTTTGCTGCGGAGAATTAACTTTTTTTTTTTTTTCTCTATATTCCATTTATTTTTTTATTTTTTCGGCAGGGAGACGTTTAACTTTGGTAAATTGCTAATGGGAATTATTTTTTATTTAATCTTTCCTCACCCTATCGTCAGGTGTGAATTTCGTTTTTAGTCGTGAACGCTTTTTCTCAGTCATAATGCATGTCGGGTATACGGATATGCTGTAAGTTTGCATTTCAACTCAGACAGCGTCAAACCGGATTTCGTACTTGAATTCGCGAAAAACCGGCCGACAGATCGCTTTCAAATTTCACCGCCCTGCTTGGGGTCGTCAAATTAACAGTCTACCAAATTTTCAACTCGATCCTACTTTCGGTTTCGGTTCAATTAACGGCACTGTTTTATACCGATAACGGTTGGAGATACTCCATTTTTAGTTGAAAAATCGGATTTCCGAGCCGATTTTACCTACTGGGTTGCTTCCTTTTCTTACTCCGACCCTCGGTTCGTTCGTTAACGATTTTTTTATAAATCCACCCTTGAGCCCGATTTTCAAAACTTGACTGCTCGGTCCCCCATCGAGCAACAAAAACGTGCTTGCCGTCAAAAAATTCAGCAGAAAATCTAGTATTTTTTGGTTTTTTTTTCGACTTTTTAACTGTGACGACACCGATTTTGGAAAAATCGCTTCGACGCGGTAAGGGAAGATTTCAAGGCTAAGGGAGCGTTTTTGCCGATTTTTCATCGCCAATAACTCGGCAACCGTTAGGCCTATCGACGCGGGAAAAAAATCTGCCATCCCGATTCGTGTCGGCTTCCGACCGGTACCAAAATTATACCCGTGCCCCCCCCCAATTGGGCCCCAGCACGAATACGGTCGGAAACGCGTATCTCGACAACCGCTCGTCCGATCACGATCAAACAAAAACCGAAAATTTTTTTTTTTTAAGCCCAAAAACATTTGTCTAAAACATTATTGCGTAAACCTTCGGGTTCGCCCGAAAAAAAGATTTTTAAATTTTAAAAAAGTTAAAAAACCCATTTACACGCGATAGGACAAACCGATCGGGACCAAATTCAACTCAGACAAGCGAGCACACATAGGGAACGGATGACCACACTCAAATTCCCGATATGTCCTTTTTTTTTTTTTTTTTTTTTTTTTTTTTTTTTTTTTTTTTTTTTAAGTCGAATTTCCGATCTCTACTTTCACCTCACCGAGTTTCGAGTCGATCGCGCAAACGAAAATTTCGCCAGACTCCGGATATACGCGTTTCAAGGCATTCTAAGCTTTTTTAGCCAATGTGATTTTTTTCATAGGTTTTGACCCTCCGTTCAAGAGATACGGCCGAAAAACGAAAAAAATTGCGATTTTCCGTCCCCTCGCGTACGGAAGAGGCACGCTTTACCCGACTCTAACCTGGTCGGAATAATACCCCCTCCAAAGACGTTTCGACCTAGCGAAACCGATTTTCAATAAGCGCGCGCTGTAATTTTTTACAACTTAACGAATATTCGTTAAATTTTTGCAATTTTCTTACTTCAGAATGATAAACGGCCTTTAAAAAAAAATATATACATATCGCCGGCCCGAAACCGGTCCAAAATAATCTAACGTAACGCAACGGTTGAGAAAAATACGAAAAACGTCACGAACAAATGACAAATAACGAAAATATTCGACATCGAAATAAAACAGACGAAAAAAGATTTTCGCACCTGAGAGATCGACAGGTTTTCCCACCGCCAACGCGAAGTTTACAATAAAATAATTATACCGAAAAAATCGACGACAAAACGACCAACAAGAAATAACAAATTTCACCTTTATAACTGTTCACGAAAAAAAGTTATTAAACGACGAAATCGAACGATTAAACAAAAAAATTACAAAAAAACAATTAAATTAAAAAAACCACATTACACTGGCCACCCACGTTTATATATTATGTATATGTACGTAAAAATATTATTAAAAAATATATACATATATATACGGCCAAAACTTGTAAATTCGCATCAAAGTGACCGAGATATACTCGATTACGTGAATTTTACGGTTCGGCCGAATTTTCGGTCTTCCGAAAAATATACCCCGGTCCAGAGGGCATAGGCATCACCGGGGGGGCCGGACGGTCCGAATGGCGTCGGTCCCGGTCGAATAGCTTCGATCCCGGCTGACATATAGACGATTAGGTGAATTTTACGGTTCGGCCGAATTTTCGGTCTTCCGAAAAAGATACCCCGGTCCAGAGGGCATAGGCATCACCGGGCGGGCCGGACGGTCCGAATGGCGTCGGTCCCGGTCGAATAGCTTCGATCCCGGCTGACATATAGACGATTAGGTGAATTTTACGGTTCGGCCGAATTTTCGGTCTTCCGAAAAAGATACCCCGGTCCAGAGGGCATAGGCATCACCGGGGGGGCCGGACGGTCCGAATGGCGTCGGTCCCGGTCGAATAGCTTCGATCCCGGCTGACATATAGACGATTAGGTGAATTTTACGGTTCGGCCGAATTTTCGGTCTTCCGAAAAATATACCCCGGTCCAGAGGGCATAGGCATCACCGGGGGGGCCGGACGGTCCGAATGGCGTCGGTCCCGGTCGAATAGCTTCGATCCCGGCTGACATATAGACGATTAGGTGAATTTTACGGTTCGGCCGAATTTTCGGTCTTCCGAAAAATATACCCCGGTCCAGAGGGCATAGGCATCACCGGGGGGGCCGGACGGTCCGAATGGCGTCGGTCCCGGTCGAATAGCTTCGATCCCGGCTGACATATAGACGATTAGGTGAATTTTACGGTTCGGCCGAATTTTCGGTCTTCCGAAAAAGATACCCCGGTCCAGAGGGCATAGGCATCACCGGGGGGGCCGGACGGTTCGAATGGCGTCGGTCCCGGTCGAATAGCTTCGATCCCGGCTGAGATATAGCGATTTTTTTGTTGTTGGGCATGCACAGATTGTTCGGGGGTGTCGTAGTCTTTTACTGCGGAGAATTGTCATTGTCCGGCTTGAAAACATTTTCTCGGACTCTGTCGCCGTCGGGCATGCACGGATATTTAACTTTTTTTTTGTTGGGCATGCACGGTTTAGGCGGGATGTCGTTGTCTTTTACTGCGGAGAATTTGTCATTGTCCGGCTTGAAAACATTTTCTAGGACTCTGTCGCCGTTGGGCATACACGGATGTTTAACTTCTTTTTTTTTTGTTGGCCATGCAGGCGGGCTGTCGTTGTCCTTTATCTTCGGAGAATTGACAATTGTCCGCTTAAAAAGTATTTTCTAGGACTCTAGGTCGCCGTTGGGCATGCACGTTTCTTTAATTTTTTTTCTTGTTGGTAATGGACAGTTTAGGCGGACTGCCGTACTCTTTTGCTGCGGAGAATTAACTTTTTTTTTTTTTTCTCTATATTCCATTTATTTTTTTATTTTTTCGGCAGGGAGACGTTTAACTTTGGTAAATTGCTAATGGGAATTATTTTTTATTTAATCTTTCCTCACCCTATCGTCAGGTGTGAATTTCGTTTTTAGTCGTGAACGCTTTTTCTCAGTCATAATGCATGTCGGGTATACGGATATGCTGTAAGTTTGCATTTCAACTCAGACAGCGTCAAACCGGATTTCGTACTTGAATTCGCGAAAAACCGGCCGACAGATCGCTTTCAAATTTCACCGCCCTGCTTGGGGTCGTCAAATTAACAGTCTACCAAATTTTCAACTCGATCCTACTTTCGGTTTCGGTTCAATTAACGGCACTGTTTTATACCGATAACGGTTGGAGATACTCCATTTTTAGTTGAAAAATCGGATTTCCGAGCCGATTTTACCTACTGGGTTGCTTCCTTTTCTTACTCCGACCCTCGGTTCGTTCGTTAACGATTTTTTTATAAATCCACCCTTGAGCCCGATTTTCAAAACTTGACTGCTCGGTCCCCCATCGAGCAACAAAAACGTGCTTGCCGTCAAAAAATTCAGCAGAAAATCTAGTATTTTTTGGTTTTTTTTTCGACTTTTTAACTGTGACGACACCGATTTTGGAAAAATCGCTTCGACGCGGTAAGGGAAGATTTCAAGGCTAAGGGAGCGTTTTTGCCGATTTTTCATCGCCAATAACTCGGCAACCGTTAGGCCTATCGACGCGGGAAAAAAATCTGCCATCCCGATTCGTGTCGGCTTCCGACCGGTACCAAAATTATACCCGTGCCCCCCCCCAATTGGGCCCCAGCACGAATACGGTCGGAAACGCGTATCTCGACAACCGCTCGTCCGATCACGATCAAACAAAAACCGAAAATTTTTTTTTTTTAAGCCCAAAAACATTTGTCTAAAACATTATTGCGTAAACCTTCGGGTTCGCCCGAAAAAAAGATTTTTAAATTTTAAAAAAGTTAAAAAACCCATTTACACGCGATAGGACAAACCGATCGGGACCAAATTCAACTCAGACAAGCGAGCACACATAGGGAACGGATGACCACACTCAAATTCCCGATATGTCCTTTTTTTTTTTTTTTTTTTTTTTTTTTTTTTTTTTTTTTTTTTTTTTTTTAAGTCGAATTTCCGATCTCTACTTTCACCTCACCGAGTTTCGAGTCGATCGCGCAAACGAAAATTTCGCCAGACTCCGGATATACGCGTTTCAAGGCATTCTAAGCTTTTTTAGCCAATGTGATTTTTTTCATAGGTTTTGACCCTCCGTTCAAGAGATACGGCCGAAAAACGAAAAAAATTGCGATTTTCCGTCCCCTCGCGTACGGAAGAGGCACGCTTTACCCGACTCTAACCTGGTCGGAATAATACCCCCTCCAAAGACGTTTCGACCTAGCGAAACCGATTTTCAATAAGCGCGCGCTGTAATTTTTTACAACTTAACGAATATTCGTTAAATTTTTGCAATTTTCTTACTTCAGAATGATAAACGGCCTTTAAAAAAAAATATATACATATCGCCGGCCCGAAACCGGTCCAAAATAATCTAACGTAACGCAACGGTTGAGAAAAATACGAAAAACGTCACGAACAAATGACAAATAACGAAAATATTCGACATCGAAATAAAACAGACGAAAAAAGATTTTCGCACCTGAGAGATCGACAGGTTTTCCCACCGCCAACGCGAAGTTTACAATAAAATAATTATACCGAAAAAATCGACGACAAAACGACCAACAAGAAATAACAAATTTCACCTTTATAACTGTTCACGAAAAAAAGTTATTAAACGACGAAATCGAACGATTAAACAAAAAAATTACAAAAAAACAATTAAATTAAAAAAACCACATTACACTGGCCACCCACGTTTATATATTATGTATATGTACGTAAAAATATTATTAAAAAATATATACATATATATACGGCCAAAACTTGTAAATTCGCATCAAAGTGACCGAGATATACTCGATTACGTGAATTTTACGGTTCGGCCGAATTTTCGGTCTTCCGAAAAATATACCCCGGTCCAGAGGGCATAGGCATCACCGGGGGGGCCGGACGGTCCGAATGGCGTCGGTCCCGGTCGAATAGCTTCGATCCCGGCTGACATATAGACGATTAGGTGAATTTTACGGTTCGGCCGAATTTTCGGTCTTCCGAAAAAGATACCCCGGTCCAGAGGGCATAGGCATCACCGGGCGGGCCGGACGGTCCGAATGGCGTCGGTCCCGGTCGAATAGCTTCGATCCCGGCTGACATATAGACGATTAGGTGAATTTTACGGTTCGGCCGAATTTTCGGTCTTCCGAAAAAGATACCCCGGTCCAGAGGGCATAGGCATCACCGGGGGGGCCGGACGGTCCGAATGGCGTCGGTCCCGGTCGAATAGCTTCGATCCCGGCTGACATATAGACGATTAGGTGAATTTTACGGTTCGGCCGAATTTTCGGTCTTCCGAAAAAGATACCCCGGTCCAGAGGGCATAGGCATCACCGGGGGGGCCGGACGGTTCGAATGGCGTCGGTCCCGGTCGAATAGCTTCGATCCCGGCTGAGATATAGCGATTTTTTTGTTGTTGGGCATGCACAGATTGTTCGGGGGTGTCGTAGTCTTTTACTGCGGAGAATTGTCATTGTCCGGCTTGAAAACATTTTCTCGGACTCTGTCGCCGTCGGGCATGCACGGATATTTAACTTTTTTTTTGTTGGGCATGCACGGTTTAGGCGGGATGTCGTTGTCTTTTACTGCGGAGAATTTGTCATTGTCCGGCTTGAAAACATTTTCTAGGACTCTGTCGCCGTTGGGCATACACGGATGTTTAACTTCTTTTTTTTTTGTTGGCCATGCAGGCGGGCTGTCGTTGTCCTTTATCTTCGGAGAATTGACAATTGTCCGCTTAAAAAGTATTTTCTAGGACTCTAGGTCGCCGTTGGGCATGCACGTTTCTTTAATTTTTTTTCTTGTTGGTAATGGACAGTTTAGGCGGACTGCCGTACTCTTTTGCTGCGGAGAATTAACTTTTTTTTTTTTTTCTCTATATTCCATTTATTTTTTTATTTTTTCGGCAGGGAGACGTTTAACTTTGGTAAATTGCTAATGGGAATTATTTTTTATTTAATCTTTCCTCACCCTATCGTCAGGTGTGAATTTCGTTTTTAGTCGTGAACGCTTTTTCTCAGTCATAATGCATGTCGGGTATACGGATATGCTGTAAGTTTGCATTTCAACTCAGACAGCGTCAAACCGGATTTCGTACTTGAATTCGCGAAAAACCGGCCGACAGATCGCTTTCAAATTTCACCGCCCTGCTTGGGGTCGTCAAATTAACAGTCTACCAAATTTTCAACTCGATCCTACTTTCGGTTTCGGTTCAATTAACGGCACTGTTTTATACCGATAACGGTTGGAGATACTCCATTTTTAGTTGAAAAATCGGATTTCCGAGCCGATTTTACCTACTGGGTTGCTTCCTTTTCTTACTCCGACCCTCGGTTCGTTCGTTAACGATTTTTTTATAAATCCACCCTTGAGCCCGATTTTCAAAACTTGACTGCTCGGTCCCCCATCGAGCAACAAAAACGTGCTTGCCGTCAAAAAATTCAGCAGAAAATCTAGTATTTTTTGGTTTTTTTTTCGACTTTTTAACTGTGACGACACCGATTTTGGAAAAATCGCTTCGACGCGGTAAGGGAAGATTTCAAGGCTAAGGGAGCGTTTTTGCCGATTTTTCATCGCCAATAACTCGGCAACCGTTAGGCCTATCGACGCGGGAAAAAAATCTGCCATCCCGATTCGTGTCGGCTTCCGACCGGTACCAAAATTATACCCGTGCCCCCCCCCAATTGGGCCCCAGCACGAATACGGTCGGAAACGCGTATCTCGACAACCGCTCGTCCGATCACGATCAAACAAAAACCGAAAATTTTTTTTTTTTAAGCCCAAAAACATTTGTCTAAAACATTATTGCGTAAACCTTCGGGTTCGCCCGAAAAAAAGATTTTTAAATTTTAAAAAAGTTAAAAAACCCATTTACACGCGATAGGACAAACCGATCGGGACCAAATTCAACTCAGACAAGCGAGCACACATAGGGAACGGATGACCACACTCAAATTCCCGATATGTCCTTTTTTTTTTTTTTTTTTTTTTTTTTTTTTTTTTTTTTTTTTTTTTTTTTAAGTCGAATTTCCGATCTCTACTTTCACCTCACCGAGTTTCGAGTCGATCGCGCAAACGAAAATTTCGCCAGACTCCGGATATACGCGTTTCAAGGCATTCTAAGCTTTTTTAGCCAATGTGATTTTTTTCATAGGTTTTGACCCTCCGTTCAAGAGATACGGCCGAAAAACGAAAAAAATTGCGATTTTCCGTCCCCTCGCGTACGGAAGAGGCACGCTTTACCCGACTCTAACCTGGTCGGAATAATACCCCCTCCAAAGACGTTTCGACCTAGCGAAACCGATTTTCAATAAGCGCGCGCTGTAATTTTTTACAACTTAACGAATATTCGTTAAATTTTTGCAATTTTCTTACTTCAGAATGATAAACGGCCTTTAAAAAAAAATATATACATATCGCCGGCCCGAAACCGGTCCAAAATAATCTAACGTAACGCAACGGTTGAGAAAAATACGAAAAACGTCACGAACAAATGACAAATAACGAAAATATTCGACATCGAAATAAAACAGACGAAAAAAGATTTTCGCACCTGAGAGATCGACAGGTTTTCCCACCGCCAACGCGAAGTTTACAATAAAATAATTATACCGAAAAAATCGACGACAAAACGACCAACAAGAAATAACAAATTTCACCTTTATAACTGTTCACGAAAAAAAGTTATTAAACGACGAAATCGAACGATTAAACAAAAAAATTACAAAAAAACAATTAAATTAAAAAAACCACATTACACTGGCCACCCACGTTTATATATTATGTATATGTACGTAAAAATATTATTAAAAAATATATACATATATATACGGCCAAAACTTGTAAATTCGCATCAAAGTGACCGAGATATACTCGATTACGTGAATTTTACGGTTCGGCCGAATTTTCGGTCTTCCGAAAAATATACCCCGGTCCAGAGGGCATAGGCATCACCGGGGGGGCCGGACGGTCCGAATGGCGTCGGTCCCGGTCGAATAGCTTCGATCCCGGCTGACATATAGACGATTAGGTGAATTTTACGGTTCGGCCGAATTTTCGGTCTTCCGAAAAAGATACCCCGGTCCAGAGGGCATAGGCATCACCGGGCGGGCCGGACGGTCCGAATGGCGTCGGTCCCGGTCGAATAGCTTCGATCCCGGCTGACATATAGACGATTAGGTGAATTTTACGGTTCGGCCGAATTTTCGGTCTTCCGAAAAAGATACCCCGGTCCAGAGGGCATAGGCATCACCGGGGGGGCCGGACGGTCCGAATGGCGTCGGTCCCGGTCGAATAGCTTCGATCCCGGCTGACATATAGACGATTAGGTGAATTTTACGGTTCGGCCGAATTTTCGGTCTTCCGAAAAAGATACCCCGGTCCAGAGGGCATAGGCATCACCGGGGGGGCCGGACGGTTCGAATGGCGTCGGTCCCGGTCGAATAGCTTCGATCCCGGCTGAGATATAGCGATTTTTTTGTTGTTGGGCATGCACAGATTGTTCGGGGGTGTCGTAGTCTTTTACTGCGGAGAATTGTCATTGTCCGGCTTGAAAACATTTTCTCGGACTCTGTCGCCGTCGGGCATGCACGGATATTTAACTTTTTTTTTGTTGGGCATGCACGGTTTAGGCGGGATGTCGTTGTCTTTTACTGCGGAGAATTTGTCATTGTCCGGCTTGAAAACATTTTCTAGGACTCTGTCGCCGTTGGGCATACACGGATGTTTAACTTCTTTTTTTTTTGTTGGCCATGCAGGCGGGCTGTCGTTGTCCTTTATCTTCGGAGAATTGACAATTGTCCGCTTAAAAAGTATTTTCTAGGACTCTAGGTCGCCGTTGGGCATGCACGTTTCTTTAATTTTTTTTCTTGTTGGTAATGGACAGTTTAGGCGGACTGCCGTACTCTTTTGCTGCGGAGAATTAACTTTTTTTTTTTTTTCTCTATATTCCATTTATTTTTTTATTTTTTCGGCAGGGAGACGTTTAACTTTGGTAAATTGCTAATGGGAATTATTTTTTATTTAATCTTTCCTCACCCTATCGTCAGGTGTGAATTTCGTTTTTAGTCGTGAACGCTTTTTCTCAGTCATAATGCATGTCGGGTATACGGATATGCTGTAAGTTTGCATTTCAACTCAGACAGCGTCAAACCGGATTTCGTACTTGAATTCGCGAAAAACCGGCCGACAGATCGCTTTCAAATTTCACCGCCCTGCTTGGGGTCGTCAAATTAACAGTCTACCAAATTTTCAACTCGATCCTACTTTCGGTTTCGGTTCAATTAACGGCACTGTTTTATACCGATAACGGTTGGAGATACTCCATTTTTAGTTGAAAAATCGGATTTCCGAGCCGATTTTACCTACTGGGTTGCTTCCTTTTCTTACTCCGACCCTCGGTTCGTTCGTTAACGATTTTTTTATAAATCCACCCTTGAGCCCGATTTTCAAAACTTGACTGCTCGGTCCCCCATCGAGCAACAAAAACGTGCTTGCCGTCAAAAAATTCAGCAGAAAATCTAGTATTTTTTGGTTTTTTTTTCGACTTTTTAACTGTGACGACACCGATTTTGGAAAAATCGCTTCGACGCGGTAAGGGAAGATTTCAAGGCTAAGGGAGCGTTTTTGCCGATTTTTCATCGCCAATAACTCGGCAACCGTTAGGCCTATCGACGCGGGAAAAAAATCTGCCATCCCGATTCGTGTCGGCTTCCGACCGGTACCAAAATTATACCCGTGCCCCCCCCCAATTGGGCCCCAGCACGAATACGGTCGGAAACGCGTATCTCGACAACCGCTCGTCCGATCACGATCAAACAAAAACCGAAAATTTTTTTTTTTTAAGCCCAAAAACATTTGTCTAAAACATTATTGCGTAAACCTTCGGGTTCGCCCGAAAAAAAGATTTTTAAATTTTAAAAAAGTTAAAAAACCCATTTACACGCGATAGGACAAACCGATCGGGACCAAATTCAACTCAGACAAGCGAGCACACATAGGGAACGGATGACCACACTCAAATTCCCGATATGTCCTTTTTTTTTTTTTTTTTTTTTTTTTTTTTTTTTTTTTTTTTTTTTTTTTTAAGTCGAATTTCCGATCTCTACTTTCACCTCACCGAGTTTCGAGTCGATCGCGCAAACGAAAATTTCGCCAGACTCCGGATATACGCGTTTCAAGGCATTCTAAGCTTTTTTAGCCAATGTGATTTTTTTCATAGGTTTTGACCCTCCGTTCAAGAGATACGGCCGAAAAACGAAAAAAATTGCGATTTTCCGTCCCCTCGCGTACGGAAGAGGCACGCTTTACCCGACTCTAACCTGGTCGGAATAATACCCCCTCCAAAGACGTTTCGACCTAGCGAAACCGATTTTCAATAAGCGCGCGCTGTAATTTTTTACAACTTAACGAATATTCGTTAAATTTTTGCAATTTTCTTACTTCAGAATGATAAACGGCCTTTAAAAAAAAATATATACATATCGCCGGCCCGAAACCGGTCCAAAATAATCTAACGTAACGCAACGGTTGAGAAAAATACGAAAAACGTCACGAACAAATGACAAATAACGAAAATATTCGACATCGAAATAAAACAGACGAAAAAAGATTTTCGCACCTGAGAGATCGACAGGTTTTCCCACCGCCAACGCGAAGTTTACAATAAAATAATTATACCGAAAAAATCGACGACAAAACGACCAACAAGAAATAACAAATTTCACCTTTATAACTGTTCACGAAAAAAAGTTATTAAACGACGAAATCGAACGATTAAACAAAAAAATTACAAAAAAACAATTAAATTAAAAAAACCACATTACACTGGCCACCCACGTTTATATATTATGTATATGTACGTAAAAATATTATTAAAAAATATATACATATATATACGGCCAAAACTTGTAAATTCGCATCAAAGTGACCGAGATATACTCGATTACGTGAATTTTACGGTTCGGCCGAATTTTCGGTCTTCCGAAAAATATACCCCGGTCCAGAGGGCATAGGCATCACCGGGGGGGCCGGACGGTCCGAATGGCGTCGGTCCCGGTCGAATAGCTTCGATCCCGGCTGACATATAGACGATTAGGTGAATTTTACGGTTCGGCCGAATTTTCGGTCTTCCGAAAAAGATACCCCGGTCCAGAGGGCATAGGCATCACCGGGCGGGCCGGACGGTCCGAATGGCGTCGGTCCCGGTCGAATAGCTTCGATCCCGGCTGACATATAGACGATTAGGTGAATTTTACGGTTCGGCCGAATTTTCGGTCTTCCGAAAAAGATACCCCGGTCCAGAGGGCATAGGCATCACCGGGGGGGCCGGACGGTCCGAATGGCGTCGGTCCCGGTCGAATAGCTTCGATCCCGGCTGACATATAGACGATTAGGTGAATTTTACGGTTCGGCCGAATTTTCGGTCTTCCGAAAAAGATACCCCGGTCCAGAGGGCATAGGCATCACCGGGGGGGCCGGACGGTTCGAATGGCGTCGGTCCCGGTCGAATAGCTTCGATCCCGGCTGAGATATAGCGATTTTTTTGTTGTTGGGCATGCACAGATTGTTCGGGGGTGTCGTAGTCTTTTACTGCGGAGAATTGTCATTGTCCGGCTTGAAAACATTTTCTCGGACTCTGTCGCCGTCGGGCATGCACGGATATTTAACTTTTTTTTTGTTGGGCATGCACGGTTTAGGCGGGATGTCGTTGTCTTTTACTGCGGAGAATTTGTCATTGTCCGGCTTGAAAACATTTTCTAGGACTCTGTCGCCGTTGGGCATACACGGATGTTTAACTTCTTTTTTTTTTGTTGGCCATGCAGGCGGGCTGTCGTTGTCCTTTATCTTCGGAGAATTGACAATTGTCCGCTTAAAAAGTATTTTCTAGGACTCTAGGTCGCCGTTGGGCATGCACGTTTCTTTAATTTTTTTTCTTGTTGGTAATGGACAGTTTAGGCGGACTGCCGTACTCTTTTGCTGCGGAGAATTAACTTTTTTTTTTTTTTCTCTATATTCCATTTATTTTTTTATTTTTTCGGCAGGGAGACGTTTAACTTTGGTAAATTGCTAATGGGAATTATTTTTTATTTAATCTTTCCTCACCCTATCGTCAGGTGTGAATTTCGTTTTTAGTCGTGAACGCTTTTTCTCAGTCATAATGCATGTCGGGTATACGGATATGCTGTAAGTTTGCATTTCAACTCAGACAGCGTCAAACCGGATTTCGTACTTGAATTCGCGAAAAACCGGCCGACAGATCGCTTTCAAATTTCACCGCCCTGCTTGGGGTCGTCAAATTAACAGTCTACCAAATTTTCAACTCGATCCTACTTTCGGTTTCGGTTCAATTAACGGCACTGTTTTATACCGATAACGGTTGGAGATACTCCATTTTTAGTTGAAAAATCGGATTTCCGAGCCGATTTTACCTACTGGGTTGCTTCCTTTTCTTACTCCGACCCTCGGTTCGTTCGTTAACGATTTTTTTATAAATCCACCCTTGAGCCCGATTTTCAAAACTTGACTGCTCGGTCCCCCATCGAGCAACAAAAACGTGCTTGCCGTCAAAAAATTCAGCAGAAAATCTAGTATTTTTTGGTTTTTTTTTCGACTTTTTAACTGTGACGACACCGATTTTGGAAAAATCGCTTCGACGCGGTAAGGGAAGATTTCAAGGCTAAGGGAGCGTTTTTGCCGATTTTTCATCGCCAATAACTCGGCAACCGTTAGGCCTATCGACGCGGGAAAAAAATCTGCCATCCCGATTCGTGTCGGCTTCCGACCGGTACCAAAATTATACCCGTGCCCCCCCCCAATTGGGCCCCAGCACGAATACGGTCGGAAACGCGTATCTCGACAACCGCTCGTCCGATCACGATCAAACAAAAACCGAAAATTTTTTTTTTTTAAGCCCAAAAACATTTGTCTAAAACATTATTGCGTAAACCTTCGGGTTCGCCCGAAAAAAAGATTTTTAAATTTTAAAAAAGTTAAAAAACCCATTTACACGCGATAGGACAAACCGATCGGGACCAAATTCAACTCAGACAAGCGAGCACACATAGGGAACGGATGACCACACTCAAATTCCCGATATGTCCTTTTTTTTTTTTTTTTTTTTTTTTTTTTTTTTTTTTTTTTTTTTTTTTTTAAGTCGAATTTCCGATCTCTACTTTCACCTCACCGAGTTTCGAGTCGATCGCGCAAACGAAAATTTCGCCAGACTCCGGATATACGCGTTTCAAGGCATTCTAAGCTTTTTTAGCCAATGTGATTTTTTTCATAGGTTTTGACCCTCCGTTCAAGAGATACGGCCGAAAAACGAAAAAAATTGCGATTTTCCGTCCCCTCGCGTACGGAAGAGGCACGCTTTACCCGACTCTAACCTGGTCGGAATAATACCCCCTCCAAAGACGTTTCGACCTAGCGAAACCGATTTTCAATAAGCGCGCGCTGTAATTTTTTACAACTTAACGAATATTCGTTAAATTTTTGCAATTTTCTTACTTCAGAATGATAAACGGCCTTTAAAAAAAAATATATACATATCGCCGGCCCGAAACCGGTCCAAAATAATCTAACGTAACGCAACGGTTGAGAAAAATACGAAAAACGTCACGAACAAATGACAAATAACGAAAATATTCGACATCGAAATAAAACAGACGAAAAAAGATTTTCGCACCTGAGAGATCGACAGGTTTTCCCACCGCCAACGCGAAGTTTACAATAAAATAATTATACCGAAAAAATCGACGACAAAACGACCAACAAGAAATAACAAATTTCACCTTTATAACTGTTCACGAAAAAAAGTTATTAAACGACGAAATCGAACGATTAAACAAAAAAATTACAAAAAAACAATTAAATTAAAAAAACCACATTACACTGGCCACCCACGTTTATATATTATGTATATGTACGTAAAAATATTATTAAAAAATATATACATATATATACGGCCAAAACTTGTAAATTCGCATCAAAGTGACCGAGATATACTCGATTACGTGAATTTTACGGTTCGGCCGAATTTTCGGTCTTCCGAAAAATATACCCCGGTCCAGAGGGCATAGGCATCACCGGGGGGGCCGGACGGTCCGAATGGCGTCGGTCCCGGTCGAATAGCTTCGATCCCGGCTGACATATAGACGATTAGGTGAATTTTACGGTTCGGCCGAATTTTCGGTCTTCCGAAAAAGATACCCCGGTCCAGAGGGCATAGGCATCACCGGGCGGGCCGGACGGTCCGAATGGCGTCGGTCCCGGTCGAATAGCTTCGATCCCGGCTGACATATAGACGATTAGGTGAATTTTACGGTTCGGCCGAATTTTCGGTCTTCCGAAAAAGATACCCCGGTCCAGAGGGCATAGGCATCACCGGGGGGGCCGGACGGTCCGAATGGCGTCGGTCCCGGTCGAATAGCTTCGATCCCGGCTGACATATAGACGATTAGGTGAATTTTACGGTTCGGCCGAATTTTCGGTCTTCCGAAAAAGATACCCCGGTCCAGAGGGCATAGGCATCACCGGGGGGGCCGGACGGTTCGAATGGCGTCGGTCCCGGTCGAATAGCTTCGATCCCGGCTGAGATATAGCGATTTTTTTGTTGTTGGGCATGCACAGATTGTTCGGGGGTGTCGTAGTCTTTTACTGCGGAGAATTGTCATTGTCCGGCTTGAAAACATTTTCTCGGACTCTGTCGCCGTCGGGCATGCACGGATATTTAACTTTTTTTTTGTTGGGCATGCACGGTTTAGGCGGGATGTCGTTGTCTTTTACTGCGGAGAATTTGTCATTGTCCGGCTTGAAAACATTTTCTAGGACTCTGTCGCCGTTGGGCATACACGGATGTTTAACTTCTTTTTTTTTTGTTGGCCATGCAGGCGGGCTGTCGTTGTCCTTTATCTTCGGAGAATTGACAATTGTCCGCTTAAAAAGTATTTTCTAGGACTCTAGGTCGCCGTTGGGCATGCACGTTTCTTTAATTTTTTTTCTTGTTGGTAATGGACAGTTTAGGCGGACTGCCGTACTCTTTTGCTGCGGAGAATTAACTTTTTTTTTTTTTTCTCTATATTCCATTTATTTTTTTATTTTTTCGGCAGGGAGACGTTTAACTTTGGTAAATTGCTAATGGGAATTATTTTTTATTTAATCTTTCCTCACCCTATCGTCAGGTGTGAATTTCGTTTTTAGTCGTGAACGCTTTTTCTCAGTCATAATGCATGTCGGGTATACGGATATGCTGTAAGTTTGCATTTCAACTCAGACAGCGTCAAACCGGATTTCGTACTTGAATTCGCGAAAAACCGGCCGACAGATCGCTTTCAAATTTCACCGCCCTGCTTGGGGTCGTCAAATTAACAGTCTACCAAATTTTCAACTCGATCCTACTTTCGGTTTCGGTTCAATTAACGGCACTGTTTTATACCGATAACGGTTGGAGATACTCCATTTTTAGTTGAAAAATCGGATTTCCGAGCCGATTTTACCTACTGGGTTGCTTCCTTTTCTTACTCCGACCCTCGGTTCGTTCGTTAACGATTTTTTTATAAATCCACCCTTGAGCCCGATTTTCAAAACTTGACTGCTCGGTCCCCCATCGAGCAACAAAAACGTGCTTGCCGTCAAAAAATTCAGCAGAAAATCTAGTATTTTTTGGTTTTTTTTTCGACTTTTTAACTGTGACGACACCGATTTTGGAAAAATCGCTTCGACGCGGTAAGGGAAGATTTCAAGGCTAAGGGAGCGTTTTTGCCGATTTTTCATCGCCAATAACTCGGCAACCGTTAGGCCTATCGACGCGGGAAAAAAATCTGCCATCCCGATTCGTGTCGGCTTCCGACCGGTACCAAAATTATACCCGTGCCCCCCCCCAATTGGGCCCCAGCACGAATACGGTCGGAAACGCGTATCTCGACAACCGCTCGTCCGATCACGATCAAACAAAAACCGAAAATTTTTTTTTTTTAAGCCCAAAAACATTTGTCTAAAACATTATTGCGTAAACCTTCGGGTTCGCCCGAAAAAAAGATTTTTAAATTTTAAAAAAGTTAAAAAACCCATTTACACGCGATAGGACAAACCGATCGGGACCAAATTCAACTCAGACAAGCGAGCACACATAGGGAACGGATGACCACACTCAAATTCCCGATATGTCCTTTTTTTTTTTTTTTTTTTTTTTTTTTTTTTTTTTTTTTTTTTTTTTTTTTAAGTCGAATTTCCGATCTCTACTTTCACCTCACCGAGTTTCGAGTCGATCGCGCAAACGAAAATTTCGCCAGACTCCGGATATACGCGTTTCAAGGCATTCTAAGCTTTTTTAGCCAATGTGATTTTTTTCATAGGTTTTGACCCTCCGTTCAAGAGATACGGCCGAAAAACGAAAAAAATTGCGATTTTCCGTCCCCTCGCGTACGGAAGAGGCACGCTTTACCCGACTCTAACCTGGTCGGAATAATACCCCCTCCAAAGACGTTTCGACCTAGCGAAACCGATTTTCAATAAGCGCGCGCTGTAATTTTTTACAACTTAACGAATATTCGTTAAATTTTTGCAATTTTCTTACTTCAGAATGATAAACGGCCTTTAAAAAAAAATATATACATATCGCCGGCCCGAAACCGGTCCAAAATAATCTAACGTAACGCAACGGTTGAGAAAAATACGAAAAACGTCACGAACAAATGACAAATAACGAAAATATTCGACATCGAAATAAAACAGACGAAAAAAGATTTTCGCACCTGAGAGATCGACAGGTTTTCCCACCGCCAACGCGAAGTTTACAATAAAATAATTATACCGAAAAAATCGACGACAAAACGACCAACAAGAAATAACAAATTTCACCTTTATAACTGTTCACGAAAAAAAGTTATTAAACGACGAAATCGAACGATTAAACAAAAAAATTACAAAAAAACAATTAAATTAAAAAAACCACATTACACTGGCCACCCACGTTTATATATTATGTATATGTACGTAAAAATATTATTAAAAAATATATACATATATATACGGCCAAAACTTGTAAATTCGCATCAAAGTGACCGAGATATACTCGATTACGTGAATTTTACGGTTCGGCCGAATTTTCGGTCTTCCGAAAAAGATACCCCGGTCCAGAGGGCATAGGCATCACCGGGGGGGCCGGACGGTCCGAATGGCGTCGGTCCCGGTCGAATAGCTTCGATCCCGGCTGACATATAGACGATTAGGTGAATTTTACGGTTCGGCCGAATTTTCGGTCTTCCGAAAAAGATACCCCGGTCCAGAGGGCATAGGCATCACCGGGCGGGCCGGACGGTCCGAATGGCGTCGGTCCCGGTCGAATAGCTTCGATCCCGGCTGACATATAGACGATTAGGTGAATTTTACGGTTCGGCCGAATTTTCGGTCTTCCGAAAAATATACCCCGGTCCAGAGGGCATAGGCATCACCGGGGGGGCCGGACGGTCCGAATGGCGTCGGTCCCGGTCGAATAGCTTCGATCCCGGCTGACATATAGACGATTAGGTGAATTTTACGGTTCGGCCGAATTTTCGGTCTTCCGAAAAATATACCCCGGTCCAGAGGGCATAGGCATCACCGAGGGGGCCGGACGGTCCGAATGGCGTCGGTCCCGGTCGAATAGCTTCGATCCCGGCTGACATATAGACGATTAGGTGAATTTTACGGTTCGGCCGAATTTTCGGTCTTCCGAAAAATATACCCCGGTCCAGAGGGCATAGGCATCACCGGGGGGGCCGGACGGTCCGAATGGCGTCGGTCCCGGTCGAATAGCTTCGATCCCGGCTGACATATAGACGATTAGGTGAATTTTACGGTTCGGCCGAATTTTCGGTCTTCCGAAAAAGATACCCCGGTCCAGAGGGCATAGGCATCACCGGGGGGGCCGGACGGTCCGAATGGCGTCGGTCCCGGTCGAATAGCTTCGATCCCGGCTGACATATAGACGATTAGGTGAATTTTACGGTTCGGCCGAATTTTCGGTCTTCCGAAAAAGATACCCCGGTCCAGAGGGCATAGGCATCACCGGGCGGGCCGGACGGTCCGAATGGCGTCGGTCCCGGTCGAATAGCTTCGATCCCGGCTGACATATAGACGATTAGGTGAATTTTACGGTTCGGCCGAATTTTCGGTCTTCCGAAAAATATACCCCGGTCCAGAGGGCATAGGCATCACCGGGGGGGCCGGACGGTCCGAATGGCGTCGGTCCCGGTCGAATAGCTTCGATCCCGGCTGACATATAGACGATTAGGTGAATTTTACGGTTCGGCCGAATTTTCGGTCTTCCGAATAAGATACCCCGGTCCAGAGGGCATAGGCATCACCGGGGGGGCCGGACGGTCCGAATGGCGTCGGTCCCGGTCGAATAGCTTCGATCCCGGCTGACATATAGACGATTAGGTGAATTTTACGGTTCGGCCGAATTTTCGGTCTTCCGAAAAATATACCCCGGTCCAGAGGGCATAGGCATCACCGGGGGGGCCGGACGGTCCGAATGGCGTCGGTCCCGGTCGAATAGCTTCGATCCCGGCTGACATATAGACGATTAGGTGAATTTTACGGTTCGGCCGAATTTTCGGTCTTCCGAAAAATATACCCCGGTCCAGAGGGCATAGGCATCACCGAGGGGGCCGGACGGTCCGAATGGCGTCGGTCCCGGTCGAATAGCTTCGATCCCGGCTGACATATAGACGATTAGGTGAATTTTACGGTTCGGCCGAATTTTCGGTCTTCCGAAAAATATACCCCGGTCCAGAGGGCATAGGCATCACCGGGGGGGCCGGACGGTCCGAATGGCGTCGGTCCCGGTCGAATAGCTTCGATCCCGGCTGACATATAGACGATTAGGTGAATTTTACGGTTCGGCCGAATTTTCGGTCTTCCGAAAAAGATACCCCGGTCCAGAGGGCATAGGCATCACCGGGGGGGCCGGACGGTCCGAATGGCGTCGGTCCCGGTCGAATAGCTTCGATCCCGGCTGACATATAGACGATTAGGTGAATTTTACGGTTCGGCCGAATTTTCGGTCTTCCGAAAAAGATACCCCGGTCCAGAGGGCATAGGCATCACCGGGGGGGCCGGACGGTCCGAATGGCGTCGGTCCCGGTCGAATAGCTTCGATCCCGGCTGACATATAGACGATTAGGTGAATTTTACGGTTCGGCCGAATTTTCGGTCTTCCGAAAAATATACCCCGGTCCAGAGGGCATAGGCATCACCGAGGGGGCCGGACGGTCCGAATGGCGTCGGTCCCGGTCGAATAGCTTCGATCCCGGCTGACATATAGACGATTAGGTGAATTTTACGGTTCGGCCGAATTTTCGGTCTTCCGAAAAATATACCCCGGTCCAGAGGGCATAGGCATCACCGGGGGGGCCGGACGGTCCGAATGGCGTCGGTCCCGGTCGAATAGCTTCGATCCCGGCTGACATATAGACGATTAGGTGAATTTTACGGTTCGGCCGAATTTCGGTCCAGAGGGCATAGGCATCACCGAGGGGGCCGGACGGTCCGAATGGCGTCGGTCCCGGTCGAATAGCTTCGATCCCGGCTGAGATATAGCGATTTTTTTGTTGTTGGGCATGCACAGATTGTTCGGGGGTGTCGTAGTCTTTTACTGCGGAGAATTGTCATTGTCCGGCTTGAAAACATTTTCTCGGACTCTGTCGCCGTCGGGCATGCACGTTTCTTTAACTTTTTTTTTGTTGGCCATGCAAGGTTTAGGCGGGATGTAGTAGTCTTTTACTGCGGACAATTTGTCATTGTCCGGCTTGAAAACATTTTCTCGGACTCTGTCGCCGTTGGGCATGCACGTTTCTTTAACTTTTTTTTTGTTGGCCATGCACGGTTTAGGCAGGATGTCTTGGTCTTTTACTGCGGAGAAATGACACTTGTCCACACTAAAAGTATTTTCTCGGACTCTGTCGCCGTTGGGCATGCACGTTTCTTTAACTTTTTTTTTGTTGGCCATGCAAGGTTTAGGCGGGATGTAGTAGTCTTTTACTGCGGACAATTTGTCATTGTCCGGCTTGAAAACATTTTCTCGGACTCTGTCGCCGTTGGGCATGCACGTTTCTTTAACTTTTTTTTTGTTGGCCATGCACGGTTTAGGCGGGATGTCTTGGTCTTTTACTGCGGAGAAATGACACTTGTCCACGTTAAAAGTATTTTCTCGGACTCTGTCGCCGTTGGGCATGCACGTTTCTTTAACTTTTTTTTTGTTGGCCATGCAAGGTTTAGGCGGGATGTAGTAGTCTTTTACTGCGGACAATTTGTCATTGTCCGGCTTGAAAACATTTTCTCGGACTCTGTCGCCGTTGGGCATGCACGTTTCTTTAACTTTTTTTTTGTTGGCCATGCACGGTTTAGGCAGGATGTCTTGGTCTTTTACTGCGGAGAAATGACACTTGTCCACACTAAAAGTATTTTCTCGGACTCTGTCGCCGTTGGGCATGCACGTTTCTTTAACTTTTTTTTTGTTGGCCATGCAAGGTTTAGGCGGGATGTAGTAGTCTTTTACTGCGGACAATTTGTCATTGTCCGGCTTGAAAACATTTTCTCGGACTCTGTCGCCGTTGGGCATGCACGTTTCTTTAACTTTTTTTTTGTTGGCCATGCACGGTTTAGGCGGGATGTCTTGGTCTTTTACTGCGGAGAAATGACACTTGTCCACGTTAAAAGTATTTTCTCGGACTCTGTCGCCGTTGGGCATGCACGTTTCTTTAACTTTTTTTTGTTGGCCATGCACGTTTTAGGCGGGATGTCGTAGTCTTTTCCTGCGGAGAATTTGTCATTGTCCGGCTTGAAAACATTTTCTAGGACTCTGTCGCCGTTGGGCATACACGGATGTTTAACTTCTTTTTTTTTTGTTGGCCATGCAGGCGGGCTGTCGTTGTCCTTTATCTTCGGAGAATTGACAATTGTCCGCTTAAAAAGTATTTTCTAGGACTCTAGGTCGCCGTTGGGCATGCACGTTTCTTTAATTTTTTTTCTTGTTGGTAATGGACAGTTTAGGCGGACTGCCGTACTCTTTTGCTGCGGAGAATTAACTTTTTTTTTTTTTTTCTCTATATTCCATTTATTTTTTTATTTTTTCGGCAGGGAGACGTTTAACTTTGGTAAATTGCTAATGGGAATTATTTTTTATTTAATCTTTCCTCACCCTATCGTCAGGTGTGAATTTCGTTTTTAGTCGTGAACGCTTTTTCTCAGTCATAATGCATGTCGGGTATACGGATATGCTGTAAGTTTGCATTTCAACTCAGACAGCGTCAAACCGGATTTCGTACTTGAATTCGCGAAAAACCGGCCGACAGATCGCTTTCAAATTTCACCGCCCTGCTTGGGGTCGTCAAATTAACAGTCTACCAAATTTTCAACTCGATCCTACTTTCGGTTTCGGTTCAATTAACGGCACTGTTTTATACCGATAACGGTTGGAGATACTCCATTTTTAGTTGAAAAATCGGATTTCCGAGCCGATTTTACCTACTGGGTTGCTTCCTTTTCTTACTCCGACCCTCGGTTCGTTCGTTAACGATTTTTTTATAAATCCACCCTTGAGCCCGATTTTCAAAACTTGACTGCTCGGTCCCCCATCGAGCAACAAAAACGTGCTTGCCGTCAAAAAATTCAGCAGAAAATCTAGTATTTTTTGGTTTTTTTTTCGACTTTTTAACTGTGACGACACCGATTTTGGAAAAATCGCTTCGACGCGGTAAGGGAAGATTTCAAGGCTAAGGGAGCGTTTTTGCCGATTTTTCATCGCCAATAACTCGGCAACCGTTAGGCCTATCGACGCGGGAAAAAAATCTGCCATCCCGATTCGTGTCGGCTTCCGACCGGTACCAAAATTATACCCGTGCCCCCCCCCAATTGGGCCCCAGCACGAATACGGTCGGAAACGCGTATCTCGACAACCGCTCGTCCGATCACGATCAAACAAAAACCGAAAATTTTTTTTTTTTAAGCCCAAAAACATTTGTCTAAAACATTATTGCGTAAACCTTCGGGTTCGCCCGAAAAAAAGATTTTTAAATTTTAAAAAAGTTAAAAAACCCATTTACACGCGATAGGACAAACCGATCGGGACCAAATTCAACTCAGACAAGCGAGCACACATAGGGAACGGATGACCACACTCAAATTCCCGATATGTCCTTTTTTTTTTTTTTTTTTTTTTTTTTTTTTTTTTTTTTTTTTTTTTTTTTAAGTCGAATTTCCGATCTCTACTTTCACCTCACCGAGTTTCGAGTCGATCGCGCAAACGAAAATTTCGCCAGACTCCGGATATACGCGTTTCAAGGCATTCTAAGCTTTTTTAGCCAATGTGATTTTTTTCATAGGTTTTGACCCTCCGTTCAAGAGATACGGCCGAAAAACGAAAAAAATTGCGATTTTCCGTCCCCTCGCGTACGGAAGAGGCACGCTTTACCCGACTCTAACCTGGTCGGAATAATACCCCCTCCAAAGACGTTTCGACCTAGCGAAACCGATTTTCAATAAGCGCGCGCTGTAATTTTTTACAACTTAACGAATATTCGTTAAATTTTTGCAATTTTCTTACTTCAGAATGATAAACGGCCTTTAAAAAAAAATATATACATATCGCCGGCCCGAAACCGGTCCAAAATAATCTAACGTAACGCAACGGTTGAGAAAAATACGAAAAACGTCACGAACAAATGACAAATAACGAAAATATTCGACATCGAAATAAAACAGACGAAAAAAGATTTTCGCACCTGAGAGATCGACAGGTTTTCCCACCGCCAACGCGAAGTTTACAATAAAATAATTATACCGAAAAAATCGACGACAAAACGACCAACAAGAAATAACAAATTTCACCTTTATAACTGTTCACGAAAAAAAGTTATTAAACGACGAAATCGAACGATTAAACAAAAAAATTACAAAAAAACAATTAAATTAAAAAAACCACATTACACTGGCCACCCACGTTTATATATTATGTATATGTACGTAAAAATATTATTAAAAAATATATACATATATATACGGCCAAAACTTGTAAATTCGCATCAAAGTGACCGAGATATACTCGATTACGTGAATTTTACGGTTCGGCCGAATTTTCGGTCTTCCGAAAAATATACCCCGGTCCAGAGGGCATAGGCATCACCGGGGGGGCCGGACGGTCCGAATGGCGTCGGTCCCGGTCGAATAGCTTCGATCCCGGCTGACATATAGACGATTAGGTGAATTTTACGGTTCGGCCGAATTTTCGGTCTTCCGAAAAAGATACCCCGGTCCAGAGGGCATAGGCATCACCGGGCGGGCCGGACGGTCCGAATGGCGTCGGTCCCGGTCGAATAGCTTCGATCCCGGCTGACATATAGACGATTAGGTGAATTTTACGGTTCGGCCGAATTTTCGGTCTTCCGAAAAAGATACCCCGGTCCAGAGGGCATAGGCATCACCGGGGGGGCCGGACGGTCCGAATGGCGTCGGTCCCGGTCGAATAGCTTCGATCCCGGCTGACATATAGACGATTAGGTGAATTTTACGGTTCGGCCGAATTTTCGGTCTTCCGAAAAAGATACCCCGGTCCAGAGGGCATAGGCATCACCGGGGGGGCCGGACGGTTCGAATGGCGTCGGTCCCGGTCGAATAGCTTCGATCCCGGCTGAGATATAGCGATTTTTTTGTTGTTGGGCATGCACAGATTGTTCGGGGGTGTCGTAGTCTTTTACTGCGGAGAATTGTCATTGTCCGGCTTGAAAACATTTTCTCGGACTCTGTCGCCGTCGGGCATGCACGGATATTTAACTTTTTTTTTGTTGGGCATGCACGGTTTAGGCGGGATGTCGTTGTCTTTTACTGCGGAGAATTTGTCATTGTCCGGCTTGAAAACATTTTCTAGGACTCTGTCGCCGTTGGGCATACACGGATGTTTAACTTCTTTTTTTTTTGTTGGCCATGCAGGCGGGCTGTCGTTGTCCTTTATCTTCGGAGAATTGACAATTGTCCGCTTAAAAAGTATTTTCTAGGACTCTAGGTCGCCGTTGGGCATGCACGTTTCTTTAATTTTTTTTCTTGTTGGTAATGGACAGTTTAGGCGGACTGCCGTACTCTTTTGCTGCGGAGAATTAACTTTTTTTTTTTTTTCTCTATATTCCATTTATTTTTTTATTTTTTCGGCAGGGAGACGTTTAACTTTGGTAAATTGCTAATGGGAATTATTTTTTATTTAATCTTTCCTCACCCTATCGTCAGGTGTGAATTTCGTTTTTAGTCGTGAACGCTTTTTCTCAGTCATAATGCATGTCGGGTATACGGATATGCTGTAAGTTTGCATTTCAACTCAGACAGCGTCAAACCGGATTTCGTACTTGAATTCGCGAAAAACCGGCCGACAGATCGCTTTCAAATTTCACCGCCCTGCTTGGGGTCGTCAAATTAACAGTCTACCAAATTTTCAACTCGATCCTACTTTCGGTTTCGGTTCAATTAACGGCACTGTTTTATACCGATAACGGTTGGAGATACTCCATTTTTAGTTGAAAAATCGGATTTCCGAGCCGATTTTACCTACTGGGTTGCTTCCTTTTCTTACTCCGACCCTCGGTTCGTTCGTTAACGATTTTTTTATAAATCCACCCTTGAGCCCGATTTTCAAAACTTGACTGCTCGGTCCCCCATCGAGCAACAAAAACGTGCTTGCCGTCAAAAAATTCAGCAGAAAATCTAGTATTTTTTGGTTTTTTTTTCGACTTTTTAACTGTGACGACACCGATTTTGGAAAAATCGCTTCGACGCGGTAAGGGAAGATTTCAAGGCTAAGGGAGCGTTTTTGCCGATTTTTCATCGCCAATAACTCGGCAACCGTTAGGCCTATCGACGCGGGAAAAAAATCTGCCATCCCGATTCGTGTCGGCTTCCGACCGGTACCAAAATTATACCCGTGCCCCCCCCCAATTGGGCCCCAGCACGAATACGGTCGGAAACGCGTATCTCGACAACCGCTCGTCCGATCACGATCAAACAAAAACCGAAAATTTTTTTTTTTTAAGCCCAAAAACATTTGTCTAAAACATTATTGCGTAAACCTTCGGGTTCGCCCGAAAAAAAGATTTTTAAATTTTAAAAAAGTTAAAAAACCCATTTACACGCGATAGGACAAACCGATCGGGACCAAATTCAACTCAGACAAGCGAGCACACATAGGGAACGGATGACCACACTCAAATTCCCGATATGTCCTTTTTTTTTTTTTTTTTTTTTTTTTTTTTTTTTTTTTTTTTTTTTTTTTTAAGTCGAATTTCCGATCTCTACTTTCACCTCACCGAGTTTCGAGTCGATCGCGCAAACGAAAATTTCGCCAGACTCCGGATATACGCGTTTCAAGGCATTCTAAGCTTTTTTAGCCAATGTGATTTTTTTCATAGGTTTTGACCCTCCGTTCAAGAGATACGGCCGAAAAACGAAAAAAATTGCGATTTTCCGTCCCCTCGCGTACGGAAGAGGCACGCTTTACCCGACTCTAACCTGGTCGGAATAATACCCCCTCCAAAGACGTTTCGACCTAGCGAAACCGATTTTCAATAAGCGCGCGCTGTAATTTTTTACAACTTAACGAATATTCGTTAAATTTTTGCAATTTTCTTACTTCAGAATGATAAACGGCCTTTAAAAAAAAATATATACATATCGCCGGCCCGAAACCGGTCCAAAATAATCTAACGTAACGCAACGGTTGAGAAAAATACGAAAAACGTCACGAACAAATGACAAATAACGAAAATATTCGACATCGAAATAAAACAGACGAAAAAAGATTTTCGCACCTGAGAGATCGACAGGTTTTCCCACCGCCAACGCGAAGTTTACAATAAAATAATTATACCGAAAAAATCGACGACAAAACGACCAACAAGAAATAACAAATTTCACCTTTATAACTGTTCACGAAAAAAAGTTATTAAACGACGAAATCGAACGATTAAACAAAAAAATTACAAAAAAACAATTAAATTAAAAAAACCACATTACACTGGCCACCCACGTTTATATATTATGTATATGTACGTAAAAATATTATTAAAAAATATATACATATATATACGGCCAAAACTTGTAAATTCGCATCAAAGTGACCGAGATATACTCGATTACGTGAATTTTACGGTTCGGCCGAATTTTCGGTCTTCCGAAAAAGATACCCCGGTCCAGAGGGCATAGGCATCACCGGGGGGGCCGGACGGTCCGAATGGCGTCGGTCCCGGTCGAATAGCTTCGATCCCGGCTGACATATAGACGATTAGGTGAATTTTACGGTTCGGCCGAATTTTCGGTCTTCCGAAAAAGATACCCCGGTCCAGAGGGCATAGGCATCACCGGGCGGGCCGGACGGTCCGAATGGCGTCGGTCCCGGTCGAATAGCTTCGATCCCGGCTGACATATAGACGATTAGGTGAATTTTACGGTTCGGCCGAATTTTCGGTCTTCCGAAAAATATACCCCGGTCCAGAGGGCATAGGCATCACCGGGGGGGCCGGACGGTCCGAATGGCGTCGGTCCCGGTCGAATAGCTTCGATCCCGGCTGACATATAGACGATTAGGTGAATTTTACGGTTCGGCCGAATTTTCGGTCTTCCGAAAAATATACCCCGGTCCAGAGGGCATAGGCATCACCGAGGGGGCCGGACGGTCCGAATGGCGTCGGTCCCGGTCGAATAGCTTCGATCCCGGCTGACATATAGACGATTAGGTGAATTTTACGGTTCGGCCGAATTTTCGGTCTTCCGAAAAATATACCCCGGTCCAGAGGGCATAGGCATCACCGGGGGGGCCGGACGGTCCGAATGGCGTCGGTCCCGGTCGAATAGCTTCGATCCCGGCTGACATATAGACGATTAGGTGAATTTTACGGTTCGGCCGAATTTTCGGTCTTCCGAAAAAGATACCCCGGTCCAGAGGGCATAGGCATCACCGGGGGGGCCGGACGGTCCGAATGGCGTCGGTCCCGGTCGAATAGCTTCGATCCCGGCTGACATATAGACGATTAGGTGAATTTTACGGTTCGGCCGAATTTTCGGTCTTCCGAAAAAGATACCCCGGTCCAGAGGGCATAGGCATCACCGGGCGGGCCGGACGGTCCGAATGGCGTCGGTCCCGGTCGAATAGCTTCGATCCCGGCTGACATATAGACGATTAGGTGAATTTTACGGTTCGGCCGAATTTTCGGTCTTCCGAAAAATATACCCCGGTCCAGAGGGCATAGGCATCACCGGGGGGGCCGGACGGTCCGAATGGCGTCGGTCCCGGTCGAATAGCTTCGATCCCGGCTGACATATAGACGATTAGGTGAATTTTACGGTTCGGCCGAATTTTCGGTCTTCCGAATAAGATACCCCGGTCCAGAGGGCATAGGCATCACCGGGGGGGCCGGACGGTCCGAATGGCGTCGGTCCCGGTCGAATAGCTTCGATCCCGGCTGACATATAGACGATTAGGTGAATTTTACGGTTCGGCCGAATTTTCGGTCTTCCGAAAAATATACCCCGGTCCAGAGGGCATAGGCATCACCGGGGGGGCCGGACGGTCCGAATGGCGTCGGTCCCGGTCGAATAGCTTCGATCCCGGCTGACATATAGACGATTAGGTGAATTTTACGGTTCGGCCGAATTTTCGGTCTTCCGAAAAATATACCCCGGTCCAGAGGGCATAGGCATCACCGAGGGGGCCGGACGGTCCGAATGGCGTCGGTCCCGGTCGAATAGCTTCGATCCCGGCTGACATATAGACGATTAGGTGAATTTTACGGTTCGGCCGAATTTTCGGTCTTCCGAAAAATATACCCCGGTCCAGAGGGCATAGGCATCACCGGGGGGGCCGGACGGTCCGAATGGCGTCGGTCCCGGTCGAATAGCTTCGATCCCGGCTGACATATAGACGATTAGGTGAATTTTACGGTTCGGCCGAATTTTCGGTCTTCCGAAAAAGATACCCCGGTCCAGAGGGCATAGGCATCACCGGGGGGGCCGGACGGTCCGAATGGCGTCGGTCCCGGTCGAATAGCTTCGATCCCGGCTGACATATAGACGATTAGGTGAATTTTACGGTTCGGCCGAATTTTCGGTCTTCCGAAAAAGATACCCCGGTCCAGAGGGCATAGGCATCACCGGGGGGGCCGGACGGTCCGAATGGCGTCGGTCCCGGTCGAATAGCTTCGATCCCGGCTGACATATAGACGATTAGGTGAATTTTACGGTTCGGCCGAATTTTCGGTCTTCCGAAAAATATACCCCGGTCCAGAGGGCATAGGCATCACCGAGGGGGCCGGACGGTCCGAATGGCGTCGGTCCCGGTCGAATAGCTTCGATCCCGGCTGACATATAGACGATTAGGTGAATTTTACGGTTCGGCCGAATTTTCGGTCTTCCGAAAAATATACCCCGGTCCAGAGGGCATAGGCATCACCGGGGGGGCCGGACGGTCCGAATGGCGTCGGTCCCGGTCGAATAGCTTCGATCCCGGCTGACATATAGACGATTAGGTGAATTTTACGGTTCGGCCGAATTTCGGTCCAGAGGGCATAGGCATCACCGAGGGGGCCGGACGGTCCGAATGGCGTCGGTCCCGGTCGAATAGCTTCGATCCCGGCTGAGATATAGCGATTTTTTTGTTGTTGGGCATGCACAGATTGTTCGGGGGTGTCGTAGTCTTTTACTGCGGAGAATTGTCATTGTCCGGCTTGAAAACATTTTCTCGGACTCTGTCGCCGTCGGGCATGCACGTTTCTTTAACTTTTTTTTTGTTGGCCATGCAAGGTTTAGGCGGGATGTAGTAGTCTTTTACTGCGGACAATTTGTCATTGTCCGGCTTGAAAACATTTTCTCGGACTCTGTCGCCGTTGGGCATGCACGTTTCTTTAACTTTTTTTTTGTTGGCCATGCACGGTTTAGGCAGGATGTCTTGGTCTTTTACTGCGGAGAAATGACACTTGTCCACACTAAAAGTATTTTCTCGGACTCTGTCGCCGTTGGGCATGCACGTTTCTTTAACTTTTTTTTTGTTGGCCATGCAAGGTTTAGGCGGGATGTAGTAGTCTTTTACTGCGGACAATTTGTCATTGTCCGGCTTGAAAACATTTTCTCGGACTCTGTCGCCGTTGGGCATGCACGTTTCTTTAACTTTTTTTTTGTTGGCCATGCACGGTTTAGGCGGGATGTCTTGGTCTTTTACTGCGGAGAAATGACACTTGTCCACGTTAAAAGTATTTTCTCGGACTCTGTCGCCGTTGGGCATGCACGTTTCTTTAACTTTTTTTTTGTTGGCCATGCAAGGTTTAGGCGGGATGTAGTAGTCTTTTACTGCGGACAATTTGTCATTGTCCGGCTTGAAAACATTTTCTCGGACTCTGTCGCCGTTGGGCATGCACGTTTCTTTAACTTTTTTTTTGTTGGCCATGCACGGTTTAGGCAGGATGTCTTGGTCTTTTACTGCGGAGAAATGACACTTGTCCACACTAAAAGTATTTTCTCGGACTCTGTCGCCGTTGGGCATGCACGTTTCTTTAACTTTTTTTTTGTTGGCCATGCAAGGTTTAGGCGGGATGTAGTAGTCTTTTACTGCGGACAATTTGTCATTGTCCGGCTTGAAAACATTTTCTCGGACTCTGTCGCCGTTGGGCATGCACGTTTCTTTAACTTTTTTTTTGTTGGCCATGCACGGTTTAGGCGGGATGTCTTGGTCTTTTACTGCGGAGAAATGACACTTGTCCACGTTAAAAGTATTTTCTCGGACTCTGTCGCCGTTGGGCATGCACGTTTCTTTAACTTTTTTTTGTTGGCCATGCACGTTTTAGGCGGGATGTCGTAGTCTTTTCCTGCGGAGAATTTGTCATTGTCCGGCTTGAAAACATTTTCTAGGACTCTGTCGCCGTTGGGCATACACGGATGTTTAACTTCTTTTTTTTTTGTTGGCCATGCAGGCGGGCTGTCGTTGTCCTTTATCTTCGGAGAATTGACAATTGTCCGCTTAAAAAGTATTTTCTAGGACTCTAGGTCGCCGTTGGGCATGCACGTTTCTTTAATTTTTTTTCTTGTTGGTAATGGACAGTTTAGGCGGACTGCCGTACTCTTTTGCTGCGGAGAATTAACTTTTTTTTTTTTTTTCTCTATATTCCATTTATTTTTTTATTTTTTCGGCAGGGAGACGTTTAACTTTGGTAAATTGCTAATGGGAATTATTTTTTATTTAATCTTTCCTCACCCTATCGTCAGGTGTGAATTTCGTTTTTAGTCGTGAACGCTTTTTCTCAGTCATAATGCATGTCGGGTATACGGATATGCTGTAAGTTTGCATTTCAACTCAGACAGCGTCAAACCGGATTTCGTACTTGAATTCGCGAAAAACCGGCCGACAGATCGCTTTCAAATTTCACCGCCCTGCTTGGGGTCGTCAAATTAACAGTCTACCAAATTTTCAACTCGATCCTACTTTCGGTTTCGGTTCAATTAACGGCACTGTTTTATACCGATAACGGTTGGAGATACTCCATTTTTAGTTGAAAAATCGGATTTCCGAGCCGATTTTACCTACTGGGTTGCTTCCTTTTCTTACTCCGACCCTCGGTTCGTTCGTTAACGATTTTTTTATAAATCCACCCTTGAGCCCGATTTTCAAAACTTGACTGCTCGGTCCCCCATCGAGCAACAAAAACGTGCTTGCCGTCAAAAAATTCAGCAGAAAATCTAGTATTTTTTGGTTTTTTTTTCGACTTTTTAACTGTGACGACACCGATTTTGGAAAAATCGCTTCGACGCGGTAAGGGAAGATTTCAAGGCTAAGGGAGCGTTTTTGCCGATTTTTCATCGCCAATAACTCGGCAACCGTTAGGCCTATCGACGCGGGAAAAAAATCTGCCATCCCGATTCGTGTCGGCTTCCGACCGGTACCAAAATTATACCCGTGCCCCCCCCCAATTGGGCCCCAGCACGAATACGGTCGGAAACGCGTATCTCGACAACCGCTCGTCCGATCACGATCAAACAAAAACCGAAAATTTTTTTTTTTTAAGCCCAAAAACATTTGTCTAAAACATTATTGCGTAAACCTTCGGGTTCGCCCGAAAAAAAGATTTTTAAATTTTAAAAAAGTTAAAAAACCCATTTACACGCGATAGGACAAACCGATCGGGACCAAATTCAACTCAGACAAGCGAGCACACATAGGGAACGGATGACCACACTCAAATTCCCGATATGTCCTTTTTTTTTTTTTTTTTTTTTTTTTTTTTTTTTTTTTTTTTTTTTTTTTTTAAGTCGAATTTCCGATCTCTACTTTCACCTCACCGAGTTTCGAGTCGATCGCGCAAACGAAAATTTCGCCAGACTCCGGATATACGCGTTTCAAGGCATTCTAAGCTTTTTTAGCCAATGTGATTTTTTTCATAGGTTTTGACCCTCCGTTCAAGAGATACGGCCGAAAAACGAAAAAAATTGCGATTTTCCGTCCCCTCGCGTACGGAAGAGGCACGCTTTACCCGACTCTAACCTGGTCGGAATAATACCCCCTCCAAAGACGTTTCGACCTAGCGAAACCGATTTTCAATAAGCGCGCGCTGTAATTTTTTACAACTTAACGAATATTCGTTAAATTTTTGCAATTTTCTTACTTCAGAATGATAAACGGCCTTTAAAAAAAAATATATACATATCGCCGGCCCGAAACCGGTCCAAAATAATCTAACGTAACGCAACGGTTGAGAAAAATACGAAAAACGTCACGAACAAATGACAAATAACGAAAATATTCGACATCGAAATAAAACAGACGAAAAAAGATTTTCGCACCTGAGAGATCGACAGGTTTTCCCACCGCCAACGCGAAGTTTACAATAAAATAATTATACCGAAAAAATCGACGACAAAACGACCAACAAGAAA